>NC_136797.1:22043785-22088966 GCF_951216825.1 Electrona antarctica
AGAGTGCTAGACTTCCACGTAGAACAGTGTGTGACCGAGAGAGTGCCATAGTCTTCAGTGTAGCTGCAGCCAGGATAAAGTTGCGTCCACAGGATGCAGAGGCTGATGGTTTATTGCGTCCCATAACTATAAAGTGCGTTTTGGGACGCAAAACGCACCCTATTTACATCACTGTCAACCATATAGGGTTCATATGGTTAGGTAAAACCTAACCATGTATAGCAATACAACTGTACAAAATAAATTACGAGTAAAAGGCCAGTTTTCAAAATTCAACTTGAGTCAAAAGTATTGGCATCAAAACATGGAAATGCTCAAGTAAAATGTACCTCAGAATTGTACCTGAGTAAGTGTACTTTTAAGTTACATTCCACTAGTTGGAATAGAGTTTGACAGTCACACGACTCACACCTCTTGAATATCCACCAGACACAGAACACAGCGAAGGTCAAAAGACAAACGGTGCAGGCTTGCTTTAGATCCACAGTCCACTTGAATCCTAAGTACTTAAGAGGACCAGAGTCGGGCACGGTGGCACAGTCGGTAGTGCTGTCGCATCACAGCTAGAAGGTCCTGGGTTCGATTCCCGCTGTGGGTGTGTTCTCTCCTCCGCGTCATCAGCGCCCATACCCGAGGCGGGGTTGGCGAAAGGTCTTTTCTGTTTGCATGTTTCTCCCCGTGTCCCCTAGGGTAGGTACCCTCACAAAAAACATGCAGTAATCCTGGTCTCTAAACTACCTCCCTCTGGCCAGCCTGATGGAAGGGAAAGGAACTGGTCGGAATAACGTGTTCCTTCCCTGCACATACGTCCGGCCGGGGAAACTCCCCCCTGTCAGGTGATAAGAAGCGGCTTGGAAAATGGGTTGCAAAATCGTGGGATAAAAAAAAGGGCACATGAGAGAAAATGAAAAATGGAAAAAGAAATCTATTTTACCGTTCCGTAAATGATGAAACATCGACAACCTTTGTGTGAAACTGCTGATGGGTAAAGTGCACAACTGATATGGGCGTGTACACCATAGGCTCCGATGCCTGACAGAGAGTTGCGGGATCGATTCCCGAGCCTGGCGGACGCTTACTGCAAGTCACTCTCCGATTCTCTTTCGGTTTCCTGTCTCTCTTTACTGTGGACTACCAATAAAAGGCAAGAAGTATCTTAAAAAAAGATCATTCATTGGGGCACTGATAGTGCGTAAGGCTCTAATGTCTCCTGTCTCTCTCTCATACGATTGGTACTCGTACGACCTTTCCTGTGACCCACCAAAAAAATCATATGTGAACTGGGGACCCCCACCCTGACAAGCACTTGGAATTGTAGGAGTTGAGGCATGTTTAGTAATATGTTTGACCTTTGTTTTTTTTTGTTTTTTTAATAGCATTTTGTAAACTGCTTTCTAAAGTTCCACTTTAGAAATGTGCAGATACCCTGTTCACTTGAACTGCATGTTGGTTTGCTTACTGTTGAGTGAGTAAATATTAAATAATGTTGCAAAATTAAGCTAATCATCCGGGGAACTACTGAACTGGCGCCCGCTGGTCCAGGCGCATGCCACATATAGGCTTTGGCCTGACAGCGCGTTGCGTGTTCGAGTCCATTCATGACGACCTTCTCCCCTTCTCTCTCTCCCTCTTTCCTGTCCATCTTCAGTTGATACTATCAATAAAGGCAGAAAAGCCAAAAACACATCTTTAAAAATAAAATAACTATTGCACTATACTATCAAGATAAAGGCTACACACACACACACACACAGGTATATATATATATATGAATGAATGATTATATAATATAATCATTCATTCATTCATAGCCTAAGATGCTAGCTATGGTTCCTCTCACCTCGAAGCAGAAGTCCTGGCCGAGGATGCTGCTGTGAACAGGTTTGATGATGACCTCCTCCTCCATGCTGAGGTCCAGGGCTTCCACAGCACTGCTGGGGCAGAGCAACGACTCGTGGGAGCGAGACTCCTTCAGCCTCGGCATCAGATGAGATCTGAGACAGACAGACAGACAGACAGACGGGGAGAGAGAGAGAGGAGAGAGAGATGAGTCACCCTATTGAGATAGAAACCTTGCATCTCTGTGTCGTTGTTGCTGTGTATGTCGAGCAGGAAAAGACCTCTTATCTCCATATTCTACGCTTTTGTTCTAATCTAAATCAACGCCCTACTTGAGCACACCAGAGCGTCACACAGAAGTATCGAAGGTAAGCAGTAGGGATGCACTGAAAGGGAAATTCTTGGCCGAAACCGAATACAGGAAACAGTTGGCCGGAAAAAAACGAATACCGAATATCCGAATAGGATTAATATTATATATTTACTTTCCTACCATTGCTTGCTGTCATAGCCGTACCTTAAAGCTACCTGATTTATGGCAAAATAAATGGTTATGGCAAAACTTAACTTAAATAATAATCACTATTATAGGTCCATAAAACATTTATTCAGCTCTTTTGAATGCATTAATTGCATACACTTTTCGGTGATGTATTTTCTGCCTATTCGGGCCGAAACCGAATAGGCCGAAAATGCATTTTTTTCTTGCCATTTTCTGCCGAATATTTTCTGCGGCCGAATATTCGGTGCATCACTAGAAAGCAGGTCAGCGTAGCGAACCAATGAAAAGTATTAACCGATTTCGGTGGCCTGGCCAATGCCATTGACCGCTGCCATCTTGCCAGCAAGGTGGTATTAAACTAGGTGCAATTTCCCATTGACAGCCCATTCATCCAAAGGGAAAAGTCCTAACGTCAAACTCATCGACATTTGCAGCTGTGCGAAAAGCATGAATTATCCTCTTTCAATCTGCAAAGAGTTTGTTTCATAAGAATCCACCGTAGACATGTTATGAGCAACTTCCCGTCAAGGAATTCCTTGGAGATGATTATGTTTCTAAAGGTCAACAGGCAGCTCCAGAGGGCTGATAGCTTGTGACTAAATAACTTCTGTGAAACACATGTTATTTTCTTCCGTTTTAGGAAACTTAACGCTTTTTGACATGTGCGGTTCCCACCAGACAAAACATTATGTACTTAACTGCATGCATTAAACCCATTTTGACCTGAGATCAGATTCTAAAAATGTCTTCTACATCCTGACAGTTTTCTGAAAAAGCTATGTTTCTATGTCTTTTTAAATGGGTGGTCTGGGGGGGGGGGGGGGGGGGGGCATTCACTTCTAGTGATTTTTACTAGTTGACTAGTTGCCTGGTTTACTAGTCGACTAGTCGACTAGTCGTTTAACTACTTATTATGTAAAAATTAATAATTAATAATTAAAAAAAAAAAAAAAAAAAAAAAAAAATCTTTGTGTACTGTGTGTTCGGTGGGTTGGTTGGTTGAAAACGGTGTGCGTGCATTGTGGAGCAGCACCCAGCCTAAGTTTTTCACAATGCATGTACTGTATGTGACAAACATCTTGAATTAAGACGCAGAGAGGAGTTCTAGGTAACAACAATGCCACTTGTATTTTTAATACTGCAACTTCAATGCTTTACAGCAACCCACACAATGTAGTATCATCAATATTTCAAACGAAAACAAAAAATGTTTAATAAGATAAGCCATTAACAGAGTCCTGCCGCTCACCAGGGCACATTTAGCGCAGCAGCCAGGTTGACATGACATGACAACGATACAAAGACACTCGCACGTGAGTACTGAGAACTCAACGTCTCAAACAACATTTCAGATGGCTCAAACAAACCCGGATCAATTTCAGCTGCTGCTACAATAATAACAACAAATTAAAACTGGACTCACCAAAAAGTTGTCTCACGGCCTCATGAAACAAAACAAACAATAAATCCACCTGTTGGTCTGTGACATCTGTCAAAAAGGCTAATCTACTCGCTGTCGCTATCACGGACACTGATGCCGTCCTCCTCTGTCTCCTCTTTAATTATTGTCACCGGGCCGTCTCTCTGGTTTGCATTGAGGAAGATTAGTGTATTAACGTGGGAAGGATGCAGACTTGAACGCTGCCGAGTGACTGTGTTCCCTGCCAGGGAAAATACACGTTCGCTGGGAGTGCTGGTTGCTGGAATCGCCAGGTAGGTCTTGGAGAGTTTAGCAAGACGGGGGAAACGACCCTCGTTCTTTGCCCACCACGCCAGCGGGTTTTCCATTGTGGGTATTTGGGGCAACAGTTGGTATTCGCGCAGCTCTTCTGCATTCGTGGTGGGTTTTTTTTTGTCCATGCTTTCGTAATGGGGCCCAAACAACTCTTCAAAGTCACTCTCCAGTCTGTCCTTTTTTCTTTGAGTCTCCGGTTCCACTCCAGCGCTGTCCTCGTCCTCGGCATCATCATCTATGGTGAAAATTAAGAGACATTAATTGCGTTGTTTTATTTATTTCTTATCTATTCAACTAGTCCTAGGCCTAGGCTACTTAGCTACAATTATTTGCACTATAATGATATAGTAAGCAATATAATATAGTGAGCAAATATAATATAATGAGAAATATAATGCAATTTAATATATTGTATAATAATAATAATAATAATAATAATAATAAAATATAGTGAGCATGAGCAATTTTAAATAATATATTGTATCATAATTCTTGCTATTAGCCAACATTAGTGGGGTTTTGATTGGGATTAATTTAGTTAATGATCATCACCTGTCGCTCCAGGATTGGGTTGTTCGTCTTCTCCCGGTACCAGGTCGTCCAGATGCGCCCAGGCTTCCTCTCTGATATTGGCTGGGAGGAATTTGAGTTGTTTGAACCGGGGGTCCAGCATGCATGCCGTGATTGGGACGGATTTAGCCAAATCATCAGTCGAATCCAACTTGAAGCGCGTTATGAGCTGGTTCTTCACGGTGGTCTTGAATGTGCGGGTAATAGCCAAATCGTTCTCTTTCGCTCTCAGCGTGTTGTCAACCAGGTTGAGTATGACGGGATAGACGAACGACAGCCCGACGTGCGCCTGACCGCACATTATGGTTGTTGCCTTGGCCAGAGGCCTCAGTACAGGTATTAGCTGCTCCATTAAATCCCACTGGTTGCTTTTAAGGGACAGGGCCTTTTTTTGGGACGGCTTCGTTGTCACCTCGTCGCTTAGAACGGCCTGTACTGGGATGCGCTGCTCGAACAGACATTCCACCATGGTGAACGTGGAATTCCAGCGAGTCGCGCAATCGTTTTGGAGTTTGCGGGGATTCTTACCCAGACTTTGCTGACATTTCTTCAAAGCACAATGTGCAACAGAGGAGTGGCGGAAATGTCCGACAAGACGCCTAGCAGCAGTTGTAGTCTTCGCAACATCAGGTAAATCTAACCCCTTTTTTATGGCTAGTTGAAGGGTGTGCCCTGTGCATCCAAGGTGGCTGGGAAAATGTTGACAGAGGTCCATTGCCAAATTCATGCTGCTTGCGTTGTCATGAACAGTGGAAAAGACACTCAAGTTCCACTCCTTTATGGTTTCTGTCAGCTTTTCGGCAATATTTATAGCAGTGTGTCTCTCGGTCATGTTGTCTGTTAGCAGCACTCTTGATTTGATGTCCCATGGGTCTGTGATGTAGTGAGCGGTCACTGTAATATAAGGATCCATAGTGCAAGATGTCCACAGGTCGGTAGTGAGAGAGACACTTTTACCTTCGATCTCCTCGGCAATGTTGCCTCTCAAAGTTTTGTACTGCCTGTTGATGGTCTTCCAGACTGTAGTATGACACGGGATTGTATAGTTTGGCTCGAAAAACTTTATTAATTCCATGAAGCCTTCTCCATGAAGAGCAGCGATTGGTCGGCAATCTTTGACAATAAAGTTGATAAGTAATTCTGTTATCTTCTTTCTTCTCTTGTCTGTGAGTGGGCGTTGGGAATAATCTCCCATGGTGGTCTGCTGCGGTGCAGTCTGCTTGGTGCTGGCCGCCGCGGTGCTGCTGTTGGCGGCGGCAGTGCTGCTGCTGGGAAGCGGGTGTTTCCCATTCAGGTGGTTAGACATAGAAGACGTATTGCTGTTGTACTTGAGTGCAATCTTACATAATTTGCACACCACCGTGTGATTGTCCTTGTCTTCGGTAAAATACTGCCACACAACTGAATTACGAGGCCGTTTAGCTGGGACTGGAGCGGTCGCGCCATGTTCTGTGTTTGTTGTAGCCATGCTTCTTGTTACTTTGGGGCGGAAGCAGTGTGCAGGTTGGGTCCGGGTTGGGTCACAGTCACACATGCCGTTTCCGATCTGGCTGGTTTTATTATAATATTTGTAGATTTAAAAACGGTGTACATTGGTGTCTATAATCTATCTGATAATTAGTAGATATTGAGGCCCACAAAAACGGGAATAAAAAACCAACTAGTCGACCAGTACCAACGAGGTCAACTAGTGGTTTTACTAGTCGACTATTAAACTAGTCGACTAGTTGGTTAATGCCCTAGGGGGGGGGGGACCTTATTAGGGTTTGGGATCTGGAACCAGAGCATCCAACATTGACAAACCGGAATCGATTCCATCACATTTGGAACCGTTTCTGGAACCGATTTATCAATCGCATCAATCGTCAGACTTGGTATTCACTTGCTAGTGAATAGAGCGTCGCAGTCCCGCCTCCTACCCTGGACCAGGAAATGATTCTCCGTTCATTTTCCTCATAGACATTTCAGAAAGTATTTATTTAAAGACGTTTACGCCGCGGACAAAGCCAACTCGAGTCGTGACAAATCATGACAACAAACAAAAAAAATTGGGCCGAACAAATAATTAGAAAGAAGAAAAAAACGGTAGGTTACAACACTTTTTTTGTTGTTTTTCTTCTTTGTAATTATTTGTTTGGTCCAAAATATTGTTTGTGTTGTCATGAGTTGTCACGACTCGAGTTGGCTTTGTCCGCGGCGTAACTATTTTAAATAAATACTTTAAGAAATGTCTATGGGAAAAATGCATTGGGTTTAATTTCCTGGTCCATGGTAGGGGGCGGGACTGCGACGCTCTATTGGGGTCGTTTACAGCATCGTTTGTTCATCCTTATGAAGGCCAGCAGGCCGAAACGTCAGTGAATTAAACAGAATATAGAAGCCAGAGTTTGCTTTGTCAGACCAAAGTGGGGGCCCGGGGGGACCACCAGGGGTCCTTTGGGGGTTCCTTATAAAAATGTGGCTGTTCGAAAATAACAGATGTACAAGCTCACACGCATCGCGTTGTGCCGCGCGCTCCGAGCTTGTGCATCTGCTTTTGGAGAATAAACCCTCTTTATTATTCCATAATTGTGATTAACGATTGTATTGTGTGTTTGGCATTGAACAATGGAACTTAATTTGCCTGGTAATCAAATACGACAAATAACTGAAATATACAAAGAAATGGCAGGAAATTGTGCATTACATTCACCCATTCACACACACATTCATACACCGATGGCAGCGGAAGCCATGCAAGGTACCAACCAGCACATCGGGAGCAATTTGGGGTTCAGTGTCTTGCCCAAGGACACTTCGACATGTAGACAGGAGGAGCCTGGATTCGAACCGCCGACCCATGGATCATTGGACGACCTGCTCTACCTCCTGAGCCACAGCCGCCCTATGCGCCTGGACCACTAGGCCAGTGGCGCGCCCCTTATTTCAGCATTCTTTAACGTATGAAAAATGTTTCAACATGGAAACGACGACGATAATTGCGATCATCTCAAATAGTTGCGAATAGACGACGACGTAATAATTGTGACAGGCCTAGTACCCACGTTCCAAATCCACTTCCACTTGTACAGGGACCCCCTGTGATACCGTCAAGGACCCCACTCTGAGAGCCACTGGCTTCCTGGCAGGATGATGGCCATCCAGAGGGGGTCAATGGCCAGTGTAATGAGAGAAAATATTGTTTTAATCGCGCCTCCACAGAGAGCCCTGGACACTAATCCATTGTGCATCGTGTGTGAGTCAGTGGACTAAAATACCACCATTCACCAGCTAAACAGCAGCAGCAGCAGCCCCAATAGCACATTATCAACTGCAGCCAGTCCATTGTACAGTCAACCAGCTCTGCTGTTAAATCCACTTCCCCCAGTGTGAAAATGGACAATGGTCTGAGCGCTCTCTAGTTTTATCTCTCCATCTTCCATGCCCTCTGCCTCTTCCATGCTCTCTCCCTCTCTATACCTCTCTCTCTCCCTCTCTATACCTCTCTCTCTCCCTCTCTATACCTCTCTCTCTCCCTCTCTATACCTCTCTCTCTCCCTCTCTATACCTCTCTCTCTCCCTCTCTATACCTCTCTCTCTCCCTCTCTATACCTCTCTCTCTCCCTCTCTATACCTCTCTCTCTCCCTCTCTATACCTCTCTCTCTCCCTCTCTATACCTCTCTCTCTCCCTCTCTATACCTCTCTCTCTCCCTCTCTATACCTCTCTCTCTCCCTCTCTATACCTCTCCCTCTCCCTCTCTCTCTACAACACCAACAAGCATCATGAATGGACACACTCGCACACAAACACAAATAGCATAAATTGCACCCTGAATAAACGAATGCAATACATCCCCGCACAATAAAGATATTTGCGTTTTACAATGACACCGTTATTTAAATGGCCCGTCATTTAAATGGCCCGTCATTTAAAATGCTCGTAGTGACAGCTCGTTTACACTGCGACCGCACACAGTGTCCCGCCCCCGTCCCCCCCCCTTTGCAATCGACCACCACTGGATTTTATGAACCCACGTTTACAGTCAATTTAGAAAAAGGTACGACGACGCGGCTCCAATCTGACTCCAGAGACGAGGCCTTCGGGGAGCCCTCTCTCTCCAGCCTATATACCGCAAACCGCAGCTGTATATGGGGGCTGGCGGTGGGTGGGAGTGTCTGTCTTTAAAGGCGTAGCTATACACTCTGTGATTGGCTGGTCGGGTACCGGGCAGAACAGAGGGATGTCAAATGAGGTGGAGCTAGTATCCAGCATCATCAGCAGCAGCAGCAGCAGCAACCGGTGGCCGGCTATAGCTGAGCTCTGTGGGATCTGCAGCCAAAAAACAGTGGATGGTCCAGTTGGTTCTGATCCACGCTCCACGGATCATGAACCCCCGTCAACGTGCCTCTGTTCCTGACAGCCTGACTCCCCCCCACGAGACAAACAGGGATTCTAGTACACTGCAAACTCACTGAGTAAGACTTTTGCAATTTGCGGTGCTCGCCGGCTCACGCCTCCCATAATTCACCAACGCTGTCAAAGTGTGAGCCTTGTCAATCAGTTTTTGCAAAGTCCGGTCATTATAGGCGGCTTTGGGCTTGTTTTTTTTCTCCAAAGTAGCTTGTAATTTCTTTTGGAGGTGCTTGTTTCTAACGTGTAGCAGTTGCTTATTTGGGCTACTTTCCTACATGGTGTTAAAATCAGTGGTTCTCAGGCTTTCTCATGTCATGGACAGTAATTACATTAATATGTACTTGGCCATAGATCTGAAAATATTTTGTGCCAGGGATCACCCATACAAGATCTGTGTGTTTAAAATGTTTCAAAAACGTTCATGTTTCAAGATGTTTCTTTGAAAATAGCAGATCTACAAACTCACAACAACGTGTCGCAATGTGCCGCGTTGTGAGCGTACTCGGCGTAGATCTGCTATTTGCAAATAGCTGGTGTTCATGTGGCCTATAACCAGTGACTTCTTTTGGGCTTGTTTTCATACGTTATTTCTCTCACAAAATCTGGCAAAACTGCTGCCAATCAGCCTGCCATCCTAGCAGCTCCCTGTCTGACTCAAGACTGTCTGGTCAGAACGTCATTGGTGGGCTTATTGGCTCAATGACATGACTAGCACACTTCACCTCGAGAGAATAAGGTACTTCTTTAAAAAAAAAACACACACACACAATTTGCTAAGGTTTGGCTGCCCCTCGTTCGTTTAGCTGAATCATCGATGGGGAATCCAAGCTAATAGAAACTGCAGGCTTTCTAGTCCTGAAAAGTTGCAATGCGAAAATGGAAGCCATCGTTCTCACGATAATAAACATCTAAACGTTTTTTGTAAATAAATCTTGTTTAAAAAAAATCTGCCTAACGATGATGTCACTGGTGGACGGGTTTCTGAACTGCCCACAGCCCTCCTATGAGAAGCAGACTTAGTGGAAAGAAATTGTGCCATTTTATCATGATTATTAGTGATGAGTGATGACCTATTATATGAAGGTTGAAAAGTGGTGAAGTGGTCCTTTAACACTTGATGGACAGGACACCATTAGTGTGGTTGACTGTTTATCATCAACCTTCACAAGTTTTTGAGATCATTGCAAGATTTTTTTGCATACTCGCCATAATCAATTCTATGTTGTTGCCCGCCCGCACTTGTGCGTGCGTACATGTGGTGTGTTATGGGGGTGTTTTTTGGGGGGAGAAGGTACAACAATCAGGCTGGCATCGGAGTGTGGAAAGCGTCAAGGAATCAGTCATCATCGGAAATGCTGGTGTTAAGGTACTAACAAAGTGTCTTGTCGACAGTGAACAGGGTGTAACTATGAGCGCGGTGCCAAAAGACCAGCGGCACATCCTGCTTACATAGCCAGTGGTATTGACAGTGCAGAGGGAATCTTTGCTCTGCTACACTGCACTGCCTGATTACCCCTGTGGTGGTGGACGGTGTCTAGACTAGACCGTGTTGCAGGTCACATTGTGAGGGCATTCACTTCTAGTCATTTTTACTAGTTGACTAGTTGCCTAGTTTACTAGTCGACTAGTTGTTTAACTACCTATTATGTAAAACATAAAATAAATTAAAAAAAATAAACTTTTCTTTTTTTTCCTTTTTTTTTAAATAAATATTTGTACATTGAAATACTGTGTACATGGTGACTATAACTATAATCTACCTGATCTTGAGGCCTACACAATCGAGGAAAAAAATAAAAATAAACACTTTTTTTTTTCTTATCAACTAGTCAACTAGTACCAGCAAGGTCGACTAGTGGATTTACTAGTGGACTAGTAAACTAGTCGACTAGTTGCTTAATGCCCTATACACAACAAGCTTCGACATACATTGGTTTTTTTATGCGTTTGGCGGCCAATAAAGTCCCCGTTCACGTCTATCGTGGTGTGGTTTAAATCCTCCGAAAAATCTTCTCTGTTCAAAAAAATGTAAAGTAATTTCTCTCTGCCCCAAATTTTTTTATTTCCCCTCGTATTTGCTCCAGCTTAGTATTCCATGTCCTACCTATAAATTATGCATGCAGTTTGATCCTCCAAAATGTGACATCCACAGGGAGAGAACATCCAAAACGTAAACACAGAACGCACCGTGACCCAAACAACAAGCAAGGCATTTCCTCATTTGGACCCAGTGTGTGGTGTTGTCGGGCTGTGTGTGTGGTGGGGAGGGGGCGCTTGTTTTCGGTCACTGAACTTTGATGATGCATACTTAAAAAGTACTCGTTCACCAACACCAATGCTGCATTCAGTGAGGCTCTGATGATTGCCATTCGGTGTGCGTCGGAGTTCCTCCGAGTTGTGTGTGTGTGTGTGGGCTCTGCGTCAGATCTGATTTCAGTCTGTGGCTAGTCTGAAAAATGGTGATTTTAGTAGGAAAACTAATATGAATGCTTTGAAGATATGCATACTCGCAGCAGAGCACAAGAAACTACTGGTACAACGATCTTCATAAACCAAAAAACACAACTGCGAGGGGGGTGGGTCTTCAACCCATTTAGGCCTGAGATCAAATTCTAAAAATGTCTTCTACAGTTTTCTGAAAAAGCTATGTTTCTGTGTCAGTCGTTCTTCGAT
Organism: Electrona antarctica; assembly: GCF_951216825.1. Taxonomy (NCBI): domain Eukaryota; kingdom Metazoa; phylum Chordata; class Actinopteri; order Myctophiformes; family Myctophidae; genus Electrona; species Electrona antarctica. The sequence continues at coordinate 22,055,499 of NC_136797.1, forward strand.
TTTTCAAAAAGAGCAGAGCTACAAGCTCGTAGCGCGGCACTCGGTGGCGCGCTAAGAGCTTGTAGATCTGCTATTTTTCAATAGCTAAAGCATAACATAATGCCAACACCAAAATGGGTTAAATGTGGGAACTGGGGAAAGTCACAAAATAGCACGACACTTTGCGTTTACTGTGACCTTGCACTGCACCGTTGTAGCAATAGATGCGATCGTTAGTGGAAAGGACATACATCTGGGAAGGTGTTACACCCCTTTAATTTGGCGTTTCAGTACATTAAGCCGGCCTATCTCAGGCTATATCTGCACACGCATGGTCTCTAGTGTAGCAATCGTCGGCAGCAGGGTTTGTTATAGGTTTAAGTGCTTAGACGCCTGGAATGGAATTTGATACTGTATCAGATTCCAGATCGAGAGAGACTATCAGATGGCCTCTATATATTTTTTTTTACAGGAAGTGCAGACTATAAGTCGAGCTCAGGTCCTGAGTCCTGGGTGTGGTCCCACTCACTCTGAACCCATTACTCCCGTCTTCCCTCGCCTCTCTCCTAAATTGGATTTCTATTGAACAAGGAGAGGGGGCCCCCGGCCCAGTAGCTTAGTGCTGAACAGTGTGACTTAGCTGGCAGGACCGTGGAACAAAGATTCCTAAATGAGTCACTGGTGTATTTCTGAGAAGAAGGCCCTACATTAGTAGCCTGGCTTGGCCAGCCTCATAGCGGAGATTCACTGAAGATTCTTCCCCGCATATGAGTCTGGACTTCGGCCATAGGCAGCTTGAAAAGTGGGCGTTAGTAGTTGCCTTGACAGACAGATCCATCTAGCCAATCAGCGTAACAAAAAGCTGACGTCACCACACAGTGCGCTGGTCCGCTCCTCATACCACGGCAACCACGCTAAAAACAACAAGGTCTGTTTAATAGTTTCTACTTTATACGTGAGCGAGATATGTCGGATATATGTCAGAGTCTATATCTGAAATAACTGCTGTTCTTATCGTTTCTGTGTAAACTTTTAAACTTGTTGCGTTGAGGGCAGCCATTGTTGTTTTGAAAGTCCTGCAGCATGAATGTTACGTCACCATATACACATGAACCAATCAGAGGCTGCTTTTCACTGTTGTACGGACAGCCGTTGAAACGCAGTCACTGATTGGCCCGATTGGCCCCGGTCATTTTCTGACTTCTCCAGCTTCCGCATACACTCTGTCAATGAGCCCGAGTCCAGACTCATATGCGGGGAGGAAACATCAGTGAACCCTCGCTATGAGTCTGGCCGCGCCAGGCTACTACATTAGTAGGTTGATATACCAGCGCTGGGACTAGTTACTGCACAGAATAAACTCCTGAGTGTTAAACCAAGCTTCCATTTGTACACGCTCAGAGTTGGTGGTCATAGAAAACCACACACCCGTGTGAACTGAGTGGTGCAACTCCGTGTGGGGGTCCCCAGATCTTCCAGACCCACAGGAACGCGCCCAGGGTGCCAGCCCGGTACCGGCGAGCCGCCCCGCGTCCGAAACGGGCGAGAAATGACAGTGTTACCGTGTGGGGGAATTTAGCATTTAGCAGACACCTCTCTCTCTCTCTCTGTAATTAGCAGGCAACAGTGCAACACTATCTCTCTCTCTCTGTTTCTAGCACAACAGCACCGCTTTTGCCCCTACTGGTACTCTAAACACAGGGACGGACATAGGGACAGGTACGTGGACATAGGGACATTGCTGTTCCTTGGAGTGGTTGCACCACTCAAAAACCATGAATATCGTTTCATTTAACTGTACACTCTACTGCACGCACAATCCCCCCCTCGTCGCATTCCCTCTAATTCTGACAGTGACACAAGGCCATGACCTTTTTAATTACACATTTGACTACACATTTGACTACTGACTACTGAAGTCCCTTCGTGTGGGAGCCAAATGCAAGTTTCAATCTGGTCAAATCTGTGCTCCAATTCCTGCATAGCGTTTCAAATATTTAGATGGCCAAGAAACGGAACTAGAGCAGTGGAATGATGGGGAGAGGAGAGGAGAGGAGGGGAGGGGAGAGGAGAGGAGAGGAGAGGAGAGGAGAGGAGAGGAGAGGAGAGGAGAGGAGAGGAGAGGAGAGGAGAGGAGAGGAGAGTGGGTCGACCGTAGCTGAGTGGGGAGACAGTCCATCTAGGAATCGTAAGATCGCTTTATTCAACGCTCGGCTCGCCCCAGTCGAAGGGTCACAGTGTCTCCGAGTAAGACACTCTATTCCTGAACAGCCAGCGTAACTATCACTACACTACAGAGCCATCTGAGCAGCAGCTATCTACCGGGTGAAGCAGTAAAAACAAAAATCCCCGCCCCGCCGCGCCGGGGGAAAATGACGTAAAACTGACCCACGCAGGGGGAAGGAATAAGACAAGGTTTTATTTGAAGGAGATCCTCACAGCAGTGTCTGACAGCTCTCCGGCCTGCTAGGCTGAAAGGACCATCTCTCTCTCTCCCTCTGCTCTCTCTAGCCCCAAGCACTCCCAACATGGAGCTCACTTTGAACCATTCCAAACGTAGAGGGGAGGGAGGGACATTCAAGAAGAACAGTGGAGAAGATGACAGCTTTTAAAAGGCACAGCTGTTGGCCAGAAGACAAAAGAAGACACGACACCTCATAGCCTGGGGCTTTATGCACAGCTAGCAGAGGGTTTGGGGAGGACAGGAAATAAGTTACAATAGAGCAGATGCTTCTCTAGAGATAGATGATGAGAAGGCTTAGTTAGGAGTAAATGAAATAGCATGTCGTCTGTCATGGTGGAAACCTCATATAATGTCCAAAACTGTTACTTCTCAGGATTCAAATTCCAAAAGCATCAAAAGTAGCACATCTACAAGCTCAAAACGCGCCACTCTGCGCCGCGCTCCAAGCTTGTGCACTTGCTACTTGTGTGTGATCAAGGAGGACATTAATTTAAGAAAGAGCCCAAGAATTAAAATACAGATAAGCGCTTACTGCCCGACAGAAACAATATTATACATATTAGTATTTCCCATGACGGCGATAAAGAAGACACTCCCCCCCTTTCCCCTTTTTCCACGACGGTGCAAGGCGGAGAGGAAAGTGACAGAGAAGCGAAAGAAAGACGAGTGCCAGAGAGGCAGAGAGCGAAAGAATGCACCCAGCATAAACTAACTCCTCACCTCACGTAAACACACAGCCAGAGAGAGGGAGGAGAGAAGAGCAGAGAGAACATTGGAGGAGAGTCAAGGTCATGGGAGGTGTGAATTGGGGGGGGGGGGAGGGAAGGGAGAGAGGAGGCCAGCAGAGGCTACATGCTGGTGGCAAAGGTGGAAAGTAATAGTAGTCTAGAAATGACTAGAGTGCCACGCTACGAGCTTGTAGATCTGCTATTTTTGAAAAATCATGAAAATAAAGTGTCACAAAGTTGGAATATATATTCTTTCAGAGTGGACGTTTTTAACTCAAATCTTTGCTTCTTGGGGGGGGGGGGGGGGGGGGGGGGGGGGAACAACATATTTTCAGATAGGGGTCGGCGGCCAAATAATTTAATAATAAATACACATAATTTTTGGGGTCCTTGATATGACATTGTTTGAGAACCACCGATATAGAAACATAGGTTTTTCAGAAAAAATAGTAAAAAAAATAGTGGAAATATCTGCTATATTTCTCGATAGACGATGATGCAAAACATACCTTTTAATTATGATTATCTCAAATAATTGAGATTAGACAATTATGTAATAATTGTGACAGGCCTAGTACTGTACTCATTTTTTTTTGTTGGCCTTTCCTTCTGCACCGTAATCCTCGTTCTTCGCACATGCGTGCTGCCGTTGTTTACGGCTCCATTAGAATCTAAATGGGCGCTCTCCATGGTTTTGACCAAAAGGACAATGTTCCGTCTTCATTTCTGACTTCAGGAAGCATCTCGTTATCTCGAACATAAACGCTTCTAGGGAGACTTTAGGTGTAGGTAAGAACAGAACATTATGCCTCCCACCGGGGGAAGGGAAGGCGGGGCTTTTCAGAGTAAAATCTGCCATATCTGCTGGCACTCTAAGCGCCTTTATTTTTGAAGAATTCCCCGGCAAAAAAAAAGCGTTAAGTCTAAAACCAATCTTGAGTATGTGGTGAATGGTGACGAGGCGGTGAGATGGAACACACCCTCGAAGCGGGTGGCTCACACTGGGCGTACAGAGACAATGAACGTCACTTAACCCGTTCCGAACGGGAACTCCTTTTGGTGTTTCAAGCATTATGTTATACTTTAGCGATTGAAAAATAGCAGATCTACAAGCTCATAGCGCGGCACCGAGTGCCGCGCTAAGAGCTTGTAGGTCTGCTATTTTTTGAAAAATCGTGAAAATGTGGCGCACATCTTTCAATATATATATATTCTTTCAGAGCGAACGTTTTCAAATCAAATCCTTGCTTCTGGGTGGAGGTCCCTGGAACAACATATTTTCAGATGGGGGTCGGAGGCCAAATACAGATAATTCTGGGGCTCCTTGACATGAAAATGTTTGAGCACCGCTGGCGCTGACATAGCAACATGGGTTTTTCAGTAAACTCAGTATTTAGAAGGCAATTGTAGAATCGTCCTCAGGTCTGAATGGGTTAACCCATTTAGACCTGACGCCGCATCTGTGTCACATTATAGCGTTTTAACCACTTTCGGCACAATTTTAAACTTCAGCTGTTGAAAAATAGCAGATCTACATGTGGTGCAAATCTTTGAATATATTTTCTTTCAGAGCGTTTTAAACTCAAATAGTTGCTTCTGGGGAGGTCCCTGGAACCACATATTTTGAGATGGGGGTCCGTGGCTCAATATAGATAATTCTGGGGGTCCTTGACATGAAAAAGGTTGAGCACCACTGACATAGAAACATTGGTTTTTGAGAAAAATGTTAGGATTTAGAAGCCTTTTTAAAAATGTCAATGTCAGGTCTAAATGGGTTCAACTAAAAGCGAGATGTGACATTACCATCTGTAATAATGACGCCGTTTCGCCGTCATTGTATCAAGGTGACCTGCCACATAAATTACACACACACTTAGTCCATTGTAATGCAATCGTGGTACAAAACGACATGACATTAGCATTCATGTATGCATAATGTTCATGTTCTCCCCCCCATTCATTCATTGCCACAAAACTCCCCCCGTTGGTGTTCGTTCGCTGCTAAAGACGGCGAGAAGGGGGGATTTTGAAGGAGGTGAATGAATTAACCAATTAAACCCTTGATTCATACGCTTCATCTTGAGAGAATAAGGTTATTTCCTGAGAAACAAAGAGAGTCAATTTGATAAGGTTTGGCTGCCCCTTGTCCATTGAGTAGAAACAATTAATAGACAGGATACCACTGATATGGTTGACTGTACGCCATTTTCTTTTCAGATGTTTTCTCATGAGCATTTCATCATCTTACTATTCTATTCTATAGTAGTCACTGAGCAGCATGGGTAGAAGGGTTGAGGGTTTTCTTTCGCTTTTTGTCTTTGTATTTTTTCTTTCCTCCTTTTTTGTTTTCTATAAAAGAAAAATGTATTTCATATCATAATGTTTGTGTAACAATTTATAATCTGTTCTCAATAAAAAACAATTTAACAAAAAAAAAGAACCTTGATTCATTACTAAAACGAACCCGAGTTGCAACTGTACTTGGACCACCTTTTTCCGTCTACACTTCAACAAAAATAGCCGATCTACTGTGACATTGTTGTGAGCTTGTAGATCTGCACAATTCTTTACGCCAGGATATAAATGCCGGGGGTTGACGATTAATTGCCAACTCTCAATTGCAATTGTCAACAATTGCACAGGGCCGTATTTGGCAGATAATATATATTTTTATTTTCCTTTTTATAATTGCAGAAATCGCTGATTTGTAACAACACACTGCAAGCTTACAGATCTGCTATTAACAAATAAATTAAAATTAAAATTTCAACATTTTGACGATCATCATGCAACATTATTTGTGATTATCTCAAATTGTTGCGATTAAACAGTTATGTAATGACTGTGGCAGGCCCAGCTGTAAGGGTGTCTGTTACAGTGCAGTGCATCTGTCACTGTCACATTATGTGTGAACCAAACACACATGTTGTTTGTCCATCATGATACTTTAGAATGACTGCCAAAGAAGAATCCCTAATCCCTTTGGTCTACCGCACTCCCAGTGTATAAGTTCATATAAAATAAACAGCTACGCGCTATAATACAGTGGTTGTTGTCCAAGACTCCAAAGGCTTGTGATGTGCATTGCAATGTGCATTTGTATATCACCCATGTCGGGTGGAAGGAACAGCATCATATGTCCAAAACTGTTACTTTTCAGGATTCAAATCCAAAAACACCAAAAGGAGCAGATCTACAAGCTCAGAATGAGCTTGTAGATCTGATACTTTTGATGTGTGTACACAGATTCAACATAAACAGCAAAACATAGTTATGACTATGACTAAATAAGTAAATATACTGACAATTTCGTCAACAAATAAAAACTAGACTAAAATGTCAGGAAGGGACTAGTGGACAAGCGATCCAGTAGAAGTCATTTTACACTTGGTTGCATGCATGCTGAACAGATCTGAGCAGATCTACAAGCTCAAGCTTGTAGATATTTAGTCAACTTCCAGGTGACGAAAATGTGACTGAAACTAAATGAAAACTATTGAAGAGACTCATGACTAAGACTAAAATCAAAATGTGCTGCCAAAAACAACACTGGTTACAATGCGGTCCGTTTGGTTCTGCACACACAGAAAACCTTCATTCACGGCCGGTTGCACGAACGTGCAGAAAATAGCGGACAGACGGCCCTCAACACGTCGCATCCGCGACGCGTGTTGAGGGCTTGCATGCCCGCTATTTTAAAGCAAGCGACACCGCAGTGTGCCGAAGCATGAACGGGTCCTAAAAGGCGTGCTGTGTTGTGTTGTGCGTGCAAGTATTGTTGTGTTTGTAGGAATGCAGCAGCCATGCAGTGGCTTGTTGTCAGTCACCACATCTGCAGTGGAATGATTGAACATCCAGCCAGGGAGCAAAACAAAGCTCCATGCATGCGCGTCCGACACCCACAGCGCAGTGAGCGCGCATGCACACACACACACACAGTACACACATTCTCTCACACACACACATATACACACACCGCTGACAGAGGAGAAGAGGGAGGATTCTGTCAGAGGGCAGCGGGGCAGAACGGGATGGGTGTGTGCGTGTGCATGCGGGTGTGTGTGTGTGGGGTGGGGGGGGGTGACTGCTGACATGTGGATACGACGGGCCTTGGAGCCCAAACACTGTAGCAACCAATCGTGTTTCTTATCAGATCCCAAACAGTGGGTCGTGGGCCAATTTGTAGGTCGCTGCGGACCAATTTGTATGTGTCGAGGAGAGTAAAATATCCCTTTATTTCTCGGTATCCATTATGTTTTTTTTAATTATACCAAAATATGTAAATAAGAAAATCTAATTCAAAACCAATTCAAAATTTATTTTTTTCAAAAGAACATCCTAATTGTTTCAGTAGGTGAAGAAGTGAAAATCACAGATCTACAAGCTCACATGCGGCGCATTGTGAGCTTGTAGATCTGCGATTCTCACTATTCTGTAGTCTGGGTCCCAGCGGGGAGACAATCTGATCACATTTCTCTTTGGGCTCTCGAGCTGAAACGTTTTGGGGTCCAACGGAGCAGCACTGACTGCACTCTAACCTTTCTTCAATCGCCGAGCTGCTAAAGTCCAGCATTCTTCATCTAATCACCACCACAACCTTTTCAAAAAGTGTCAAAAAGTATAACTTAACCTTAATACCACTTCTGAAGCCGAGTTTCATATACGTTGTCGACTCGACTCATGTATACGAGGGTGTGAAAACCCACCTCTTCAGACTCCACCATGGCCCGTAGCACTTGCCCTAGCCTAGCCCCTTAGATAGCACACTATGTAGACTTAGATAGTATTATAAACAGACTTATAGCTTGTTACGTAGACAGCTCTAGAACTGCAGTTTATGTAGTCATAGCACTTTATAGTACACATGTATAATATATTATATAGTATAGTATGTATAGTTTACATAGATACTCCACTGTTACGTTCTTAGTTTACGCATGATTCATGATAACTACTTTTTATATATGTGATGTATGCCATGCTTTTGTTATTGCTTAATGTAAGTCGCTCTGGATTAAGAGCGTCTGCTAAATGCCTAAATTGTAAATTGTGTAGAGCTGCAAACACCACTGGGCTACAACACCATGTGTTGCTTGAAGAAGATGGGTTATTTTCGCACATTGTAGTTTTAGGTTATTAAGCCTTTTTGACAGTGACAGGAGAGAGAGAGAGAGAGAGAGAGAGAGAGAGAGAGAGAGAGAGAGAGAGAGAGAGAGAGAGAAGAGGGGGAATGTGGACATAAAGAGTAGGGGAATGACATTCAGCAAATGTTCTGGGCAACCTGGGATTAAAAAACAGGGACTCGCTGATAAGGGCATTGTGCCCATGGGGGTATACGATTTACCCTACCTTTTAATTACAGGAATTAGAGCTGGAGAAACGAGCACGCCAGAGATAGAAATAACATGTTTGTGGTGATTTAGCGATTGTTTTGTACTTTATTAGAATCCTCACCAGAAGGCATTGTAGATTTCACTACAGATAACTGTCTGGCTCTCTAAACTGAAGCATTTGATTAGATTTTGGTCAGACGCAGAGATTTCAAATGATTGGAGAAAACAGGGAAATGAAGTCCAGAATGTAGCCTGAATTCCCCTTTCTAAGCAACTAAGAAGACATTGCCAAGAAAAAGCTATCTCTAATCTCTGAGCACTGAGCTTGTGTTATGCTTAACCAAAATCTAAATAGCCAATATAGAAACCCACAGCGCACCGCATCAAAGGTGCGTTGTGAGTTGTGTACTTCTACATTTTTATCCCACGATTTTGAAACCCATTTTTTTTCACCCAGTGTCAATTAGCTGATGTAATCCTGGGCTCTACACTTCGTCTGCCAACCGGGGGGAGGATGGGGGGGGTCGACCTCATGCTTCCTCGTTGTGAGTTTGTAGATCTGCAATGTTTGCATAGTATAGTATATAAGTTATAAACCAAGCTTCAGTGTGACCGCAACACCCATAATCCTCTTCCCCTAACAATTACAGAACATTCTCCACACCCACTGCTACACTAGACCAACGCTGCATAAAATACCCTGTGACAGTGCAATGACACGCCTTCACCTTCACGAGGACGAGACAGACAGACAGACAGACAGACAGACAGACAGACAGACGGACGGACGGACGGACAGACAGACAGACAGACAGACAGACAGAAAGTAAACCAGAGTGACCAAAGTGAAGTATGTTTCAGTCCAGAGATGCATTAGAGTCCTCCTCACTGTTTTCAGCGTCCCTGAGCACCAATGGCCTTAATGGCACCGTTTTCACAGAAAATAAATGTTTGAAATCATGTTTAAATATTTAGAAGAATTAGGAATGCTCAAAATGGGGACACCACCAGGTTAAAAAGTAATTTAACTCAGCCAATAACTGATATGTGTAATAATAACAATAACAATAATAAAAATAGTATTTTTTTAATGATTTCTTCTTTTTTTCCCCTCTCTTTTTTTTTACACATTCTTTTGTTTTCCACTCTTTCCAAATGTCCCCCCACCCCCCCCCTGGGCACTTTGAAAACCACTGGCCTAATGCACATGACACAAAAGAAAGATTACATCACACAGAGAGGGGGGGGATGAGGAGGGTGGGGGGTGGGGGGGTACCACTGTACCAGAGACAGTGCCCCCAGGCAGCACTACTGCGTAACTGCACCAGATAAAGATGGAGGAATGAAAGGTATAGCAGACGACTTTACAGTGTGTGAGACCACTTTTATGATGAATAATCACCGGGGCAGCATCTGTTCACACAAACTGTAGTATAGAGACTATAGAGAGAGAGAGAGAGAGAGAGGCCTGATTGAGTGCTGCTGCTCCGTGTGTGTGCGTGTGTGCGTGCGCGTGCGTGTGTGTGCGTGTGTGCGTGTGCGTGTCAGAGTAGAGAGTAGAAAACAGCTCCATACAAAGGAGGTCATTCAGTTATTTACAGGGGGGAAGGAAGCTTTTACAGGAGGGGAGAGGAATGGCATGTCCGCATTAGGGATGGGATGGGGGGGGGGGGGGGGCAACACTAACAGTGTACGCGGAAATAAATAGCAGTGGTGGAAAAAGTACTCACATTTATTACTTAAGCAAAAGTATCATGTTTTTTGTTTGTTTTTTTTCTACGATTTTTGTAACCCATTTTTCCACGCCGTGTCAATTATTGTCTCCACCAGGCCGAAGGCATGGGGAGAGAGTATGTTTTGCACTCCGTCCGTGTGTGTGTCCGTCCGTCCTTCCGTCCTTCCGTCCGTCTGTGAACAGCTAATCTCCGGCACCGTTAACCCGGTCGATGCCAAACTTTGCACACACACTCCCTGGATGCCAACGATGAACCTCTGCCCCACATTTTCCAGAACGGCCTGTTATAGCGCCACCATGAGGCAGCTTTTCCCATTTTGTACCTAAAACTGCACCGATCTGCGGGAAACGTTGCATGCACACTCCCTAGAGGCTAAGGACAAACCTTTGACCTGCATTTTCCGCATCTGCCTTTTATAGCGCCACCAGGAGGCCGACTTTTGTAAAACACATTTTTTGATATTACTCCTCCAGATTCTGTCCAAAAATCTCACAAATCGTTACACAGTATCTCTATGGTCATGTGCTCAAGTCGGATCTGTCCGATATTTCATATTCCATCCTAATTGGCTATAATTGGCTTTCACAGTTTGCAAGATTGCCCCGTTTTGAACAAAAGCCTCAAATCATGAACGCAGCATGCAATTTACGTGAAATCTTTCACATATTTTCTTACTAGGCTGAGGAATATATCCCACCCTTTTCACATTGGCCTGTTATAGCACCATCAACAGGTTGATTTTTGCAAAACACATTTTTGGAACAAAATGCCTCAAATCATCCAATTACCATCAAAGGCGTATGAAGACATTGCACCCTTTTCACATTGGCCTATTATAGCGCCACCAGGAGGCCACAACCTGACCTGCCCTGGTGGAGACCTGTGCCCAGAAGGGCACTTTTTCTAGTCTAATCATGTAATCCTGGGCTCTACACTCCGTGGGGGGTTCCCCAGTTGGACGTATAGCGCATGGAAGGAAAAACACGTTATTCTTCTAACAAAAAGTATGCTTAGCAAAAGTATCAATACTGTCGGCAATGTAGAAATACTATAGAGGGAAATGACTGGTAAAATTATGATTGTTAACTAACTCATGGAATATCCAGGCTGTTTTACTCACTCGCTCGTTCTGTTTGACTCTATCGACTGTATCGACTGTATCGGCAGTTCTCAGGCTGGATTTAACACCACGCATTGAGTTCTATAAGTCAGTGGGTTCTCAGTTGGATGTGATCTTTGAACGGTTATCTTCTTGTGTATCTTGTATGGAGGAGGTCCCTGGCACGAAATATTTGCAGATGGCTGTTCCGACCGTGGCCAGATGCATGTTAACCCCTTTTGGTGTTTTAAACATTATGTTATAATTTAGCTATTGAAAAATAGCAGATCTACAAGCTCATAGCGCGCCACCGAGTGGCGCGCTACGAGCTTGTAGGTCTGCTATTTTTTAAAAACCTGTGAAAATGTGCCTCAAATCGTTGAATATATATTCTTTCAGAGTTTCAGTTTTGAACTCAAATCTTTGCTTCTGAGGGGGTGTCCCTGGAACAACATATTTTCAGATGGGGGGGGGGGGGGGGGGGGGGGTCAGCGGCATATTACATATCATTTTGGGGATCCTTGAAATATTGAGAATCACTGATATAGAAACAATGAGGTTTTTCAGAAAAAAGACATTTAAAAAAAAGAAAAAAATCGACGTCAGACCTAAATGGGTTAATATGGAGGTCCTTGATGTGAAAATGTTTGAGAGTCACTTAGAAGTGCTTGCTTCTAACTTCGGACAGATGCTGACCCCCCCCCCCCCCCCCCCCCCCTGTGACACTGTGAGCTACAAGCAGTAGTGACAGCCCTGAACTAAAACACCATGCTCCTTCCAGAGCCTCAGGGCCCATGTTAAGGTTGCCTTTTATCCTGCTGGATGCATCCGCCCTTCCTATGTATCAAATAGCCAATGTTGCTGGCTGCCAACACAATCACATTAAGGACGGGGGGGAAAGTGTACACTTCCGCCGACTCATTGCGAGTTTGTGACGAAGAGATTTGGGTGAAGATGGAAATACTAGTGGACCTGGTCCAGTATATCCAGGCCTCGGGGAACCACAGCCAAACTACGTATATAGGGCTTAAATGGTTAAAATGACGTTTCCTGTCACACCATCACCGTACTATCCAAATAAAGGCTCTGAAAACTGCAGCTGATAAAGAGACAACTGGAATGCATACCACAAGGCAGCGGACAAGATTTCCCGTAAGACAGATGCCCGTTTAGTTTCATTTGGACTCTGTTCGCCTCATCGGATCTGTCCGTAACAGCGACATGGTTTGGCTTTGTTGGCTGCGTTTAAGAACTGACATCAGCTACGCTGCAATACAGTGGTTGGCGTCCAAACTAAAGGCTTGTGATGTGCATTGCAATGTTCATTCGTATATCACCCCCTGTCGGGTGGAACCCTCATAGGTCCAAAACTGTTACTTCACAGGATTCAAGATCCCAAAATAGCCAGATCTACAAGCTCTACAAGCCAGATCTACAAGCTCAGAACAAGCTTGCGGTTCTGATACTTTTGATGTGTGTACAGATCCAAGTACACGGTTGTTCCCGTGTACCCATTCTGAACGGGAAATCATTTTGGTGTTTTAAGCATTATGTTATACTTTAGCTATTGAAAAACAGCAGATCTACAAGCTCATAGCGCGGGGTAGATCTGCCATTTTGGAAAAATCGTCAAAATGTGGATATATATTCTTTCACAGCGAACGTTTTTAACTCAAATCTTTGCTTCTGGGGGGGGGGGGTCCCAGGAAAAACATATTTTCAGATGGGGGTCCGCAGCCAAATACAAATAATTCTGGGGGTCCTTGACATGAAAAAGGTTGAGCACCGCTGACATAGAAACATAGGTTTTTCAGAAAACCTTTTTTTTTTTATCGACCTCAGTCCAAAATGGGTTAATGGTCTCGTGAATATTAACCTTGCAGCAATATTTTAAAAAGATGAATCATTAGTCCTCATGATAGGATTATTAAGGCCAGGCAATTATCACTCTGATGGCGGTTATTAAATACATCATTTTCCCTCTATAGGCACAAGTTCCTGTTGCAATATCCCAACAGCTCTGTGTCTGTAGTATGATCAAGAGTAGGGCATTCATTTCCAAACAAAATACATAAAAATAAAATATAAGCACACACAAGAAGTTAGAAATTCTTAGAATACAGCTATATTAGGTTGCTGCCCGACAGCAACGATATACTGTATATGACATGATGCAAATTTTTTACAAAATAAAACCACCCAAACAATCGCGCACACATGCAGGAAAGAATGATGTTTGCTCGGTAATAAAACACCTCTCCAAATCAGTGGCTCCTATAGCACTAACATCAACCACAGACTGACGCACTGCAGTGCATTGTGGGAAAGAAATGCCTGGACCAGGCAGGAAGTGAGGTCAGGTGGCTGGACAGACAGGTGTTTGAAGAAGCGACAGATCCTCTGCTTTTCTTTATTCTCTCTCTCTGAAAACCAAAAACAAACAAAAGCAAAGACCCAGTGATACACACGCACGCACGCACACACACGTGCACACACACACACACACACACACACACAAACACAGAGCAGTGGGAGTACACAGTACATTCCCAGTCAGGCAGCCAGGAGGGAGTGAGGTCATTCATACAGTATGAACATCTGCACGGACGCTCGCTGTGTGGGAGAAAGAGAGAGAGAGAGAGAGCACAGAGCAGTTGAGCTGGTCTGGGCCAACAGGGTCACAACACAACCTGCCTGCTGAGCTCTGATAGGACCAGAGAACACAGCAGCTGGCCAGTAGCAGTCATACTGTGTACTGTTCCTTAATAATTACTGTGGCGTGCTAGCTACGGTATAGTTCCAGGTGTCGACAGTTTACTGGGCTATATCGTACGTATATGTAGTCCCAACGATGCGATGTTTGTCAACATGTTTCTATAGAATACACTGACACCACGCTAGACAGGAACGCCCAAAAACGTCACATCCGGTTTTAGCCTGGGGTAAGAATTTTCTATGGCTGCCAATGCAACTTGGTCCAATCCTTAATCACATACGGACAAACATCTATGCCGATGCCATCTAACTTGCGGAGGTAGCGTGCCTTGTCCACGGACAACAGATCTTTCAACATATGGCATTTCAAATACGTTTGATAATCGCTACTCTGCTCAATATTGTTTTGAAAATGCCGCAAGTTGCATTGCAGTGAACGAGCGCAAATCACAACTTCCCCCGGTTGTGGGCGGAGTCACAGTTTGAGGCGCTGTTTACGCGCCGTGGTGTCAGTGTATGGGCAGAGAGCCCACCTGGGAGGAAAAGAGGGTCCCAGGTTCGATTCCGTCCGGGCCGGGCCGGAGCGCTCCTCTGTGGGAATAGGTTTAATTGTTTGTTTTTCACAGAGAAAATACGCGGAGGACATAGCTTTCTTTTCCCCCCAGCCTATAGTATAAACGATCAGATGGATAGTATTTAGGTTTAAAATAACGGTTTGACTATTTTGTGATTAACATGCATGTCTTAACTGTCTCCATGCCACATGACGCCTGTTATGACGCCTCCCCCTTATTTTATTTCAATGTCTATTACATTTGTTGCATCCGTCTTCTTTTCCCAAAGGTTTCCAGTCTAAATGTCTTATGGTCACCGTGTGAACGTTTGATAGTAATCAAAGCACAGGGATCATCCTGAAAGACTGTGTCCCTGACCCAGGACTATGTTAAGACTGTAGTAACAGAGGTGTTAGCCTAATTAGAGCTCTGCTCACATTAATTACCCATAATGACCAGCCATGGTCGCGGTACCGATTAATCACCACAGCCTAGCCTTCTGGGAAAGCAACATGTGCCAACGGCACACCTTTAGAAGAAAAAAACTAGTATTAATTTAAATACATGAGAACTGTATGCGAAGAGGTGCAACAGTTAGCCTAATTGAACTAATCGGTAAATTGATTTTATTGGAAATAATCGATTTTGGGGGGAAATTTAACCCATTTTGACCTGAGATCAGATTCTAAAAATGTCTTCTACATCCTGACAGAAAAAAGCTATGTTTCTGTCAGTCGTCAGTCATTTTTCAAAAAATAGCAGACCTACAAGCTCGTAGCGCGCCACTCGGTGGCGTGCTACGAGCTTGTAGATCTGCTATTTTTCAATAGCCAAAGCATAACATAATGCTAAGTGTTGTGAGCTTGTCGATCCATACTGCCATTTTCAGCGAAAGCTTTCGCCACAATAACATAATAAAATACACTAGCACAGAGCCCTGTAGGACTCCAGTCAACCATACAGAGTTTGAGTGGTTAAATCAATTATCTGTTTCATAAATCGATGAAATCAATTTGTGCAATAAGGTAATGAACTTAAATCCCGAGACTAAAAGTCTGTCTTCATTCTGCTCAGAATCCTCCAGAGTCTTCCTTGTCATGACTTGTCCTCCCATGTCTTTGACTCACACTCATGGTCACATGTTGCTCAGACTGAGGCACAACAAAATGGTAAATGGCGCTTTACATAGATTGTGCATTACATTCACCCGCACACACATTCATATACCGATGGGCGGCGGAAACCACGCAAGGCACGAACCAGTACCATCAGGAGCAATTAGGGGTTAAGGACACTTCGACACTAACTCTGGGGGAGCCCGGGTTCGAACTGGCAACCTTGCGGCTACCATCTGGCCCCTCTACCCCTGAGCCACCGCCACCCCTCCAACTGTCACCCCAACCTGCCCTGACCCCCTACAGCACAGCAGGACACAATGGCAATACACATGATATCTGCCTACAGTATTAAGGTCAGATTATTAACACTAAGGATTTGACTGGGTATTCATCAGCTACAGCCTCACTTATACGATACTTGCCGATATCGTGCTCAGTAAATAGCAGATGTACAAGCTCACAGCGCGTTGTGAGCTGGTATATCCGCTGTTTACTGCATGCAACAGACACCAACATGCAACCAAGTATATATCAGGCTTAATAGGCCTACAAATGATATCTCCCTACAGTAAAGTTGAATTAACAGATAGATGGACAAGATGGATAGAAAGAAAAATGACACAGATAGGACAGACAACTGTCTGTGTTCAGCTCAATCAGAATACATCAATAAGTGACGTTGAATTGGAAGAGAATGTTCCGATGAGAATCTGATCGGAATGGAATTTTCATTCTGGTTGACAAACCATTTGATATTCCGATCAACAGGAAAACATCAGCATGTAAACACTTGATCATTTCGATGAATTGAACAGAAACAAAAGCAGGCAGAACCACCATGTGAGCGATGTCAAAAGTAATATTCCAATGAAATGCTTTGAATGCATGTAAACGAGGATTACTTTTATTTAGCGTCCGCGTCCAACGGTTTAGTTGGAATCTCTGCATGCATGGGAATTATTTTATTCTGAACGAAGAATATTGTCTGTGTAAAAACAGTGATTTTTCTGTAATCTCCATAAAAATATAAATAAAGAAATGTCAGAAAGCTAGTAATTACCATTCTGAGAATATTAACAAGGCACTATTTTGGGGGTGTCATTATATAGGTGCAAATTGACAAAAGCTTAACAACAAAAAATATAGTAGATCTACAAGCTCAAGTCATGTTGCAACGTGACATTATGAGCAGGTGTAGATCAGCTATTTTCCCCCAATGTCTGCCTATTCATGACAAACCCAGTTTAGGATGAATGTGTTTTAATGCTGTGTACGGTCTGCATACTGTCTCTCACTCTCAGTGGTGAGTTGAGTCAATAGGAAGCTAGTGTTTGAACAGGAAGTGTAATTCATAGAGCCCTGCAAGGACAAGAAGGGAGAGATGGTGAGGATGGTGTCCTCTTCATCACATTTACCACCGTCAATGTACTATAATGTCCCATGAATGACTACCCCGCTGGCGTGCGCACACACACGCACGCGCACACCCACACACACTATTATATTTTACCCTGAGTAAGTAACCCTTCTATATTTAGCAGCATTATAATTCATTTACTCTGCTACTCCATTCATCACGGACATTCTAAAGAGTTTTACTACAGAATGGCATTCCACAGACACTGCTAAACTGTTCACATTCGCAGAACAGTTACTGCACGTATCACTGAAGATGACTCAACAACAATGGTCATGAGATTGGCAGTGCTCAGCACCATCTTAGAGTGTGTGTGTGCACATGTGTGTGTGTGTGTGTGTGTGTGTGTGTGTGTGTGTGTGTGTGATATTGTGTGATTGTGTGTGTGTGTGTGTGCGTGTGTGTGTGTGTGTGTGTGCGTGGGTGCGTGCGTGCACAAGTGTGAACAATAAATCCGTGGACAAATACATAGTGTCGATCCTTGACATGAAAATGTATGAGAACCACTGATTTAAACAACATTAAATTAAGAAACACAAGCCCAAATGAGCAACTACATTTGACAAACAAGCCCAAAAACCAGCAACTACCAATAATTTTAATTTAGAACAAACAGAAAAGAAATCACACCCGTGTGAAGTGAGGGGCGCTCTTATCATGCATCCTCTCATTCCGGGCCAATCACAATTTGCATCCTCACTTACGTCTTCAATGTTTGTGTTTAGAACAAACACTCAAAGCTGGCCAGTCATTGTACAATGGCATTGAATGTTTGAGTTAACACAATGTTTGTGTTTCACACGAACACTCAAAGCTGGCCAGTCATTGTACAGTGGCATTGAATGTTTGAGTTAACACAATGTTTGTGTTCACACAAACACTCAAAGCTGGCCAGTCATTGTACAGTGGCATTGAATGTTTGAGTTAACACAGTGTTTGTGTTCACACAAACACTCAAAGCTGGACATAAACAAGCCCAAAGTCGCGTATAAGGCAACGCTGATTGTGACCTTGTAGAGATCTGCTTTTTTTTGTGTGTGCGGGACAGTCTGGCACACAGCCAACTACAACCCATAGGCTTAACAGGGGTGAGCAGACATCAATGCAAGCCCATTGCATAACAGCCTATCACCATGAGCCATCACCATGCTCCATCCCAACTGGAGGATGAAAAAAATATATATAAATAAATTAGTTACGAGCGAGTACAGCCGGGGCTTTCATACGCATACAGTTGCATAACTGCTTAGGGGAACTGAATCGACTTGATAGCAATATGTGCAAAGAAGAAGGACTCGGAGATGGAGAAAAATAATGTTTTCTCTTTCCTGGGTTGAATATTTAAACAGCCTACAGCACTGAAAGGAGAGGAGAAAAGGAAGAGATTCACAAATAAAGACAGAACAGACTTGTGCCCACGCATCATGGCACAACAATTACATTGTAAATAATACAAGGTAAATTACGCCTAAAAAAACAAAACAATATTCTATTCCATTCTGGGCACTTGCATAGTTGGATTGTGTTTTTATAATTGCAATGGCCAGATTTGTGTTCATACTTGATTTTCCTGTAGACAGATGGGATGATTGGAACATGGTAAAAAAGGGGGGGACATTTTTAATGTATTCATTTGTAACTCTGAAATGCAAGCAAACTGTCATAATTGAAGCTACAGTTGATTTTAATGAATCAAACTTGTATATACATAGCCTACCGGTATTTAACATAATCTATAGGGTACAGACTTTTTGTTTAATAAATATTAAACAATTAACAAATACACCTATTGTACACCTATTGTAGCTGTTGACCTGTTGTCTATTGACCTGTTGTCAACTAGGTATAGGCTACTGAACTTAAGCCTGCAGCTCATAAAACCAATTCCACCCCTGACTCCCTCTTGAGAATTAAGCTAGAGCTACATGTGTGTGGCTGAAGTGAGTGTGGGTTCGAAAACTTCAAATCCAGGGCAGGGTACTATAATGACCATCATGTTAAAGTTCAGTGTTCATTGTTCTAATTAAAAACTGAGCAGGATTGCAGGCTACAGTGTTCCTGTTCTGTCTGTGACACGCAACGTGGATGCCAATAATAATCCCCGTGTCTGTCATCAGAGTCATCACGGTGCTTTGGCTCCAGGACTGCTTGCCTCTGGCGGTGAATATTTTCATGTTCAAGTCGAAACGCGTCCTCATTCTTTCCCCTCGTCTTTACAACTTAGTAGCTCTGCTATTGTTTTGGCTGTTTTTCAAACTAGCCTAGTATAAAAAACTAAACCTCCAGTCCAGTCGTTTTCTACACAGTAAAACATTTTTGTTTGTGTTTTTGAAGTAGCATGTTTCAGGTTTGAATCCCCGTATAGGACTATGACATTAAATAGATTTTTTACGGATTTCAGCTTTAATTTAACTCAGAGTGTACAACATGTATAGCAGTATAGACTCTACAAATACGCAAACTAATACAGGTAGCTAATATAAGGTGCTTTGACTAGCTGTTTGGGGTTCGAATCCTGTAGCTATGATGATTTAACTCAAGAGTTTACAACCACGTTGTTTGCAAACTCTTTGCAGTATTCTACAAATAGACAGATCAAGTCAACACAGGATTATACTAACTGAGCAACCGTCCCATTATATCTCCGATAACACCCAAAGACAACGTTTTCGACGTGGCAGAGGGGAAAAAAAGTCGCATAGGCATGGGTAAAGAAAGACACCGTTCGTAAACATTGCATCGGATTATGGCCGATCTGATCTCACCCGCCGACACTAATAACAGCGGTTAGCAGCTAAATCCATGCAGCAGCTGCCCTGCATGGGATGGGACCTATCTCTCTCTCTCTCTGGCTCCATACATCCACCACGTTAGCCAAATAGCTTTGGATCAAATTCAAGAAAGACGACCATAATAATGTATTTCATTATTGCGTATAAAAACACATCTATGATCGTCTTGATCCAAGGCTAACATCCACATCAAGAAAAACAACAGAATAACCATATTCTGCTGCGGCAGCAGCAACAACAAACAACTTACGATTTACTGAAGATGTGAAACATGGTCCCACCACCACCACGGACTCTCTCTGGGTCCCCCAAAAGACACTCTTCAATCTCGGTCTCATTCCTCTCTCTCCAGCGGGCTGATGATCGCTGGCTGCTGCTACTCCTTGTTCGTTCGGTTGGGTTGGTAGCGGGTTTTCCCCCCCCTCCTCGAATATGTTTTTTGAGTTTTCTTTCTGGGAATGTGTGTGTCTCTTGCTGTTGGGGCTGGCTGTCTCCGTGTCTGATGGAGAGGAAAACCCTTTGAGATCCAGAGAGAAGCTCTATCTCTCTCTCTCTCTCTCTACTCCACTAGCAGTTCCCCCAGAGGATAGGATACCACCACCAGTCAGGCTGTGTTTCTACACACACACACACCCCGCCTCTCGTCCTCCTCAGCCTACATACATCCCGTGTCTCACACCAAACTCACTCCTTTTTAGGGGAAAGCTTGCAAGCCGTCCGTCCCTTGTGTGTGTGTTTTTTTAGCCACTCCGGCGATACTAAGCATAAATAGTCCGATTTATTTATGTCCACAACAACACCGTGAAACTATTTCCGAATGATAACTGCGGTCCAAAAAAACTTATTTCGAGGCGAGCCCCAGACTGGGATAAATAAATAAATCCTGCTACATTAGACAGACACTAGCCTAAAACGGTCTCACTCTCTCTCTCTTCTAGATAATAAAGCAATCTTAAGAGTCGAGAGCAAAATGGCGATCTTCCAAATGGCGAATTAGTTTTAAAATGATGATGAAAAAGTGATTCAAGTATTCCTGTTTTCGACCATGGCACCGCGTCTCAGTTCTGTCGAGTGTCGACTGACAGAGTCTGCCTGACTGCCTGTGCTCCCAGAGTGTTGCCAGATTTTGCGAGAAACAAGCAACCAGTTCTATGAAAACAAGCCCAAAATAAGCAGGTTGGTGAAACTTTATTGTCTAAATAATTTCATATCAAGGACGAACACATTAACATGTATTTTACCACGGATCCTCCCACCATCTGAACATATTTTCATTTTAGAACCAAGCCCTCAAAAAATTCAACCTACCAATAACTAGCCTACCAAATATTGGTAGGCTAGTTATTGGTATAGGGATAAGGGGTTTAGCGGTGACGAAAATGGAGCCCTAACGGTCTCCACACACCGGGCGCAAATCGGATGCGAATTCGGATTTTTAGCGGCGTTTCTCCATCGGTTTTCCGAAAAACGCGGCCGGTGTGCAACCACCTTTAAGGTACTTAAAAGGCACACTGGACGCGTTTTTCGGAAAAATGCTGCTAAAAATCCGAAAAACGTGTCCAGTGTGCAACCACCTTAAGTCACTCATAACAATGGTTCTCAAAGCTGGGGGAGGTCCTTGGGGGGGGTTCAACTTCCAAGGGGTCCCCAGAAAAAAATCGGAAGGTTCCCAGTTCGGCCCCATATTCAGTATGATAGTATTCATATTTTACTATGTACTTATTTATTTGTGCTCACATGACATTTATCCTGTCTTGGTACCATAAATAGTCTTTTTTTTTTATACTGTGTAAGATGATAACAAGTGACACCTGTGTTCAATTACATCTGATTGTATCTCATACATAAATACCACACTTCCTGTTGTCCACTCTCGTCAGAGATAAATAAATCCATGTGAAAAGGACATTTTGAGTGCTGGCATTTTCTTGATTTTCATCCTGTATCTTCGAGCCTTTCACCGTGAAGGATTTTATTCTAACCTGGAGTGCTGCGGGTTGTCTGCTTCGGCAGTACTTCTTTGCTCAGGTTCCCTGCAGTGTTAGCACAAAACCTTTTCAGATGGGGGCATGTAGCCAAATATGATATCAATGTGGGGGTCCTTGTTGACATGAAAACGTTTAAGAAACATTGGCTTATAACACACAGACTTGGCAACACCCCCGACCCCCCACCCCCCCCCCCCCTTGTGTTCATCCTCTCTTTTTCCCACACAGTGACATGGGCCTGCATGGCAGCCAGGAAGCATGCCCCCCCACCACCCCTCCCTGCCTCCTCCCCTACTTCCCTCTCAAGACATCATTCGGGACACAATGGCTCAGGCTACAGTAGCACCACACTGTGGGAAAATAAATGCTGACTGCTTGGGACAGTGGGACTCTGGCTAGGATGAGAGACTATAGTCCAGGAAAATAGGGGTGGAGAGAGAGAGAGAGAGAGAGAGAGAGAGAGAGAGAGGGATGAGTAAGGATGAAGCTAGCCAGGTTTTGGAGGACAGAACCATTGCCAGATGTATGTACCCCGTCCCACCATGCTTGTTTTGTCTGGAGAGTCTCTGAAGGGGAGACTTGATGATGATGGCATCATCGTCCTGGCTATCATCATGAGATCATGCCTTCAGTAGAACACCTCACAGACTATCATCATGACATCATGCCTTCAGTAGAACACCTCACAGACTATCAGTGGCTATCATCATGACATCATGCCTTCAGTAGAACACCTCACAGACTATCAGTGGCTATCATCATGACATCATGCCTTCAGTAGAACACCTCACAGACTAGCATCATGACATCATGCCTTCAGTAGAACACCTCACAGACTATCATCATGACATCATGCCTTCAGTAGAACACCTCACAGACTATCATCATGACATCATGCCTTCAGTAGAACACCTCACAGACTATCAGTGCTGGAGCAATAAGTAAAAGGCCAGTATTCACACATTTACTTGAGTAGAAGTACAACAGTGTTGGCATCATGTACTTAAAGTAGACTACCAAAAGTAAAACTATACTCATTATGCAGAATGTCCTATCCTATATATTTTTTCTCTTTTCTTTTAAAGCTTTCAAAATCTTTCCAAAATAGAGGGTGACATCATCATCATACCCGCGCCTGCTCAGTAGTACTGAGTGGGAAAAAAAAACTAGGCTTACTTTCTTGACAGCTCATACATCCAAACAGAAAAGTCCTTTCTGACAACGTTAAACAACGTTAAACTCACTTTGCCACTCGATATGCCACTCGATTTGCCACTCACTTTATGCATGCGTATACCAAGCCTTCAGAAAACCTCACACAGATCAGAAGGACAGGGCTGTTGACAGCTTCAAAGACACACGTGTTCACAAGGAGCCAACACATGTGGTCTGTCTATCTTAAATAATAATACCTATTAAAATAAGTAACTACATTTCCCAGCAGCCAGTGGGGGTAGCTTGACCAGAGCCATAGAGTAAGACAGAGTTACGACAACTCCGTTCACTTCATGGGGCCAGTCCAATGGCGGCTCTTCTACATAGACTTCTTTTGGCGAAGAGTGACAATATCATGGACCGGAAGCCCCCTCAATGTCGTAACTCTGTCTTACTCTATGGCTCTGAGCTTGACTAGCTTTCAGCAATCTTTTCCCCTACCATTGGGTAGCTTCTACATCACAACATCTTCAGTGGCAACATCAACACAAAACAGCACAACAGACGAGTACATCAAAAAGACAATCCTCCATCGGTGTTCATTGTCGTGTTCACAGTTCACACAGTGATCGCTACAAACATACTGTATACTGTATATGCCATACATATGTTTTATTCAGTCACCATGGCCAAAGCCACACCAACCAACCATATTAGATAACATAGCTTCAATGTAGGTAGATACTTATGCAAGTATAACTTGTCGTGTTATAACTTATTTGAAGGAGAGGTTTTAGTGTGGCTCACTTACTGTTTAGGAAGAGTATAATACAGAACATAATACAGACTGTGTAAAAAACAATGACATGGCATTTTCCTTGAAAATAAATAGTGATATACCAACAAATAGGACCTTAAAGTATACTGCTGTATATGGTTCCATTGATCAAACAAATTCACGGAACACAGCGAATCAGGCTGGAAACCACTAGCTTATTAGCTAGCTACATTTAGATTTTTTTAGATAGTTTGCCCAAAAGCAGTCTAATAAACAATGAATATATGAATGAATAAAATGTACAGTGCACACAGGCCTATGTATATAAAATAGTGGCGGCAATTGTCAAACACTGTGCAGTGTTTTGGCCGAGTGTCATTCCTGCCACACTATGTGCAGGAAAGAGAACAATTCAGCTCAGTTATATTCAGCAGAGTAGGTATTGTGTGTGTGTGTGTGTGTGTGTGTGTGTGTGTGTGTGTGTGTGTGTGTGTGTGTGTGTGTGTGTGTGTGTGTGTGTGTGTGTGTGTGTGTGTGTGTGTGTGTGTGTGTGTGTCTTAAGTTGATTTTTAATGGAGCCAGTAGCTACAGCAGTGTCAACAATGGACTCCATTGTAAATGGTACCAAACACAGGCCCAAACTCTACCCCAACGTAGGGTAGGACACAGTGACAGACTCCTGGTCAATCCAAGTGTGAGAGGTCGATGGTGGTTCTCAAAGTGGGGTGCAGGCCTGCAGGGGACTCCCATGGACCCTTAGGCTACAGGTCTCCCTTTTGTACACTCTCAGAGTTATGGGGAGTTCTTGAAATAAAAATAATAATAATAATTGAAGAACCAACCAATGCCGCATGGTGAAACAGGACAACATTTACATCTTCTCCCACCATTTGAATAGCCGGTGCTTATCATATAGGCAAACACAAGTGCATAACTCGGTGCAGTCCAGGCTAGTTATAGTTAAATGTTAACTGCAAAAGCCAAGGCAAAGTGTGCAGACTAAACAGTGCTGTTGGGAACTTCCTCATTCCTCCACACTGGGTCATCATCATCATATCAGAGCCAGGCCTCTTACAATGTCTGGTCTGGAGCCTGAGTCATCATCATTTATATGTTTGTTGTGTGACGGTGTCGTTGGCCCGAAAATAGCGGATCATCTACAGCAGCGGTTCCCAAACCTTTTTGGCCATGCACCCCCTGTTACCTCCCGACCTAGCTGACGCACCCCACCACATGGAAATACAAATTGCATAAGCTATATAGAGACATGTTTCCTATTTATCCACATACAGGTATATGCACAGATATGAACCTGAATATGGCATATATATGCAGCATAGGCTATATTCTGCATATCCTTGCCATATATTGGCATAATATGTTAATATATTTAAAATAAAACCATAGCACCACCATTAGCCTTTTCATGTCGCGCACCCCCTAGAAGGCGCTCGCGCACCACAAGGGGAGCACGCACCACAGTTTGGGAACCACTGATCGACAGCAATGGTTCTCAAACTGTTGTTCTGTTCATTTCAAGGTCTCCCCTTAACTCTGACAGTATACAAATGCCCCCCCCCCCCCCCCCCCCCCCCCCCCCCCCCCTAAAGGAACCCTGCGAGAATTGCAATGCATCACATTTGCTATTTTTCAGAGTGCAACTAGGCTGACTATAAACTGAAAACATCTGTGTTCACGAATCCTATAGCAGCCTCTGGCCATGACACTCTACACTGGACAATTGGTTGGTAAATCAATGCAGGGCAGTACACACACAAAGTGCTGTACAATCGACATATCTCCCGATTTCTACTAGTCATATAGGAGAAAGCTTCATTTTGAACAATACCCTATTTACAGACGAACAGATAGAGAGATAACTCCTACTGGAAACCAAATTGGTTCATTTTAACATGTATTTTTTTGTTAACGGAAATGATAGATAGATAGATAGATAGATAGATAGATAGATAGATAGATAGATAGATAGATAGATAGATAGATAGATAGATAGATAGATAGATAGATAGATAGATAGATAGATAGATAGATAGATAGATAGATAACTCCTACTGGAAACAAAATTGGTTTATTTTAACATATACTTTTTGTTATTAACTGAAATGACAATCACATGGCAGCTTCCAATGTTTCGCGAGGCGGAGTTGCAGACACTCTGAAGGCCTTCGGAAGAGTCGTGGAGGAGTTGTATGTAACACATTACGGTGTGCCAATTTCCAACAACTGTCCTCCCTACTGTGTGTGTGCGTCTGTGTGTGCGTGCGTGCGTGCGTGCGTCTGTGCGTGAGTGTGTGTGCGTCTGTGCGTGTGTGTGTAAAACACAAAAAAAAAAGAGTGTGCACGTGTGTATTTTGTGTTCCCACGGATGTGTGATTTTGGCAGGGAGAATACGATGTGTGTGTCAAAGGAGTGTGTGTGTGTGTGTGTGTGTGTGTGTGTGTGTGTGTGTGTGTGTGTGTGTGTGTATGTGGGTGTGGACATGGGCCTGTAAGGTCACAGAGACAAGCAGGAACAGGACACTGTCATGAGACAAAGACGACACCAATACTTTATAACCCATTAAGACCTTAGGCCGATTCTACAAATGCCCTCGTACTCAAACCTGTTCGTGCCAAAGGATCCCTCCCGAACATTGATAATACCGGTAGGCCTATATATGGTTGCGGACGTTTTAACAAACTAAAAAATATCACGTACCCTACCTTTTGAGTGGTGTAAACCACTCCTACAACTGGCTTTGTTAGTTTACGTGTCTGTTCGTACCAACAAATAAGCATGGTTGCTATGGTCACCCAGTTCACACAGGTGTGATTTTTGAGTGGTGTAAACCACTCCTACAACTGGCTTTGTTAGTTTCCGTGTCTGTTCGTACCAACAAATGAGCATGGTTGCTATGGTCACCCAGTTCACACGGGTGTGATTTCATTACGTCAGACCACAGTTGATCAGTCTATAAAAGACCTTACACCACTCAGTTCACACGGGTGTGATTTTTAATTTACTTTGACCCGTGTGGGTCCATTTGGATCCGTTTGTGCGCTCTCAAGAGTTACACATGGGTTTAGGGTTCCATTTGATTCCATTTCAGGGTTATATTAACGCTGAGGATTTGACTGTGTGTAGTTACCCGTGGGCCTTATTCAGCCAGTAAAGGTTCTTCCTTCCCCTGTCAACCTGTAAAGTAACTTGTTTAACTCAACATCAGCCGCCTGCACACCGGGCCAGACACACAGCCAAGAGAAAAAGACATATTGTCACTAGATACATTCCAGGCAAGCTCCTACACGCCTCCTCCGCCAATACAGAGAGAGAGAGAGAGAGAGAGAGAGAGAGAGAGAGAGAGAGAGAGAGAGAGAGAGAGAGAGAGAAAGCTGAGTGTTTCAAGGTTAGCACAAAATGTGCAGCAGCCTGCCACAAAATGAGGGACAAAGGATGACTATTATAGTATTATAGTCTAATATACACAGCATTAGTTTGTATCATATACTGTACAGTATGTTATTAATGCTGTGTCATGCCAGTAACACATATTTGAATTGAGAGAGGGAGAGAGAGAGAGAGAGATAGATGGGGGGACTGAGTGGCCTGCCCATGTCCACCAGAGAATCTCTGATGTCATATTGATGATGTCATGATGACATAATTCGCAAAATAAAGACATTTGCGTATTAATTTACTTCCATGGCTTGCTATAGCAGCGTGCACAATTTGTGCACACACACAAACCCACCCCCACAGGGGCATAAACCAAACCCCCACCCCCCCTTGTCTTTGTCCTGGTGGAGATAAAGATGGACGTCAAATGGCAATCACATCAGTCAACAGCCCACAAGCAGAGGTCAGAAACTGCTGTTGGGCAGAAACCTAGCTCCTACTGTATCTCCATATTCTAACTGTTGGTGGTTTTTGAGTGGTGCAAACCACTCCAACAACTGGCTTTGTACCCGTGTACCCGTGTTTGTTCGTACCAAAAAAACGAGCATGGTTGCTATGGTTAGCAACCAAAAAAACAAGCATGGTTGCTATGGTTAGTATGTGACGTCACTGACATCACAGAGAAACAATAAACAATAAACAATAAATGTGTAGTTGCACCACTCAGTTCACACGGGTGTGATTTTTTCTCATAAATGAACACCCTACTTGATCATACTACAGCGTCACACGAAAGCATCAAAAGTAGCAGATCTACAAGCTCGGAAAGCAGCTTGATAAGTAACAGTTTTGGACATAGTTTGGACATATAAGGTTTCCATCCGACAGAGACGATATTTCACTTGAGAGATCCATTACAAGAAAAAACAACACATTTCTATTTTGAGAACGATGCGGCGATCCAGTTGGAGATACAACGCCACAGTACGTCATCATGAAATCTCATAACCAGCTCTACATGCCAAACACAGACCACAAACAGAGAGAGATATTCTTATTTATGCTCTTGCAGTACGAATATGTTGCATGCTATCAGCGTGCATTCGTTTATTTGCAAGCTCACATCGTGTTATGGATCATGCGACGCGTTGTGAGCTTGTAAAATTGGCTATTTTTGAGTGGTGTAAACCACTCCTACAACTGGCTTTTGTGTGCAGAAAAAAATGAGCATGGTTGCTATGTTCAAAATAATTTCTGACGTAATTAAATCACACCCGGGTGAACTGGATGACCGTAGCAACCATGCTCATTTTTTCTGCACAAAAAAGGCCAGTTGTGAAATCACATCCGGGTGTGATTTCATTACGTCAGATCAGAGCTGATCAGGCTATATAATACCTTACCTTATATAATAATAATGATTTCATTACGTCAGACATTACGTCAGACCACAGCTGATCATGCTATATAAAACCTTACACCACTCAGTTCACACGGGTGTGATTTTTGGGGTGTGTGACACCGTCGTATGACGAAGCATGAATCAGGCTTAAAGGAGAATTCCATGCTAGAAGGCTTTCTTACCTTTATGTGTAGTTGTTACGTCCCCACCAAAGAGGTCCAGGTGTTATTTTGTGCAAAAGTGCATTATTGGCTATTTCCCCTAATATAAGCCCTCAAATAAGCTAATTCGCTTATTTCCATCTAAATAAGTAGCAAAGTGTGCCGCTTGGGATACTATTTACATTATGAAGAGAGGATATACAAAATGTTTTTATTTTTGAGCGATGGAAATAAGCGAATTAGCACAACACCCCAATGCCCCATTCAATTCAATGCAATTCATTGAGGGCTTATGGTAGGGGAAATAGCCAATAATGCGCTTTTGCACAAAATAACACCTGGACCTCTTTGGTGGGGACGTAACAACTACAAATAAAGGTAAGAAAGCCTTCTAGCATGGAATTCTCCTTTAAAGGAGCATTCAGTGATTTGGGTGATTTGGAAAACCACCCAGTCCGCCCCGGTAACAAAATGTGCACATGCACGCTCTACAGTGGGGGGAAGTGCAACAGGCCAACAGCATGTGCACCAAGGCCCGCCCCCAGTCGATCATGATTGGAGGAAGGCCCCTCTCATCCTTGGATTGGATGAAGGCTTTGCCACCCGCCACCAAAACTGAAACTAGGGTTTTTTGACCCCAGGGGCTCACTGGGGACAGGGAGGAACTCCTTATATGGTCAGCACACTCTATAGTAGGGAGGATTATCCAGAAATAAGTGATATTTGAATTAAGTAAAATCACTGAATATACCTTTAAGTGAAACAGAGAGAAAGAGACAGAGAGAGAGAGAGAGAGAGAGAGAGAGAGAGAGAGAGAGACTAACGATTATGAAATGCTACATGACGATTACTTGTCACAAGCATAATTTCGATTAGCGATTTAATTGTGTTTTTGTTGTTTAACGTTGGAACATAATGAATAAAAAATACATTTCTGGCTTTTTTAGATGCAGACATGGCACATAAACTAAATATACAAAGACATTACTGACATATTTAATAACTATTTCTTTACAACAACAACAGGTCGTTTAGAGGAAGCAATCTGATTGGTTGAAACAGCTTTCTAGCCGTGCTTAAACCACGATAATGGCACGGCTAATCAAAACAAAGAATTCAGCCGTGCTTTTCTCTCAGAGCACAGCCGACTCGGTGGCTAGGCTAGCTAGTTTCGTGGGACATTTGTGGTCGTAATGACTACATCTGTCATTGAAAAAAAAAGAGTGTTTCAGCAATTCTCTTAGTTTTAAGGGTAACTGTTGTATAATTGCAATATTACACTCGAGGGTGTTCTCTATCGTCATTAATGCACTTCTGGCATCCATTAATGACAATAAAGAACACCCATCTCGTGTAATATTGCTTAAGTAAAAAACATTCATAGTGAAAATAGCCGATCTTGTAAAATCTGCTATTTGCAGTACTTTATTATGACGATTTGTGAACATGGAAGCAAAATAATTGTGATTAGGCCGAGGGGCGCGAGGGGGGAAATATTTCTCTCATCAGCCATTCCTTTAGTAGCCTAAATTGCAGTCGTTACATAACCAATTAGCCTCTACTCAACAGCAGATACAACAGCACGTTAACCCTCCACTCTACTGCCCACCGGGGTTGCATTTGTCTCAGAGGTTAAACCCATGCCTGCCGTAACCCCCCCCCCCACCCCCCCCCACCCGGTCATCCATGGAGTGGAGGAGATACTGTATGTTGTCCCTGTACACAGTACATGCATTTTCCTAGACTGTTTATGATATGTTTGATATTTACCTTTGATGAAAGCACAATTTAACAAATTGAGAATATTAACCAAATTAGCCCCCCTGATGTCTGACCTAATGTTATGGAACATTTCTAAATCTCTCTCTCTCTAAAAAAAAAATCACACCCGTGTGAACTGAGTGGTGCAGTGACGTCACACACTAACCATAGCAACCATGCTCACCTGTGCGTGGGGCCACGTACAGGTACCACGTACAGGTACGCGGGTACATACACGGGTACAGACAAAGCTGGTTGTTGGAGTGGTTTGCACCACTCAAAAAAAGAAGAAAAAACTGCCGCTCATCTGTCCGTAGACCTGTGTGAGGTGGTGGAGCCAAAAGGAAACCAGATGAACAATTAAATGCATACTCAAAACTGCTTTCGGCCATATAGACCATCGTCAGGCATACTGTAAAAATCAATCATTGAGGGTGTCATCATCATCATCATCATCATCATCATCACTTGATTGATGAATGTGTCACACCTGTGCCAGACATGTCAAGTGACAAAACCCATGGGAGTCCTACAATGTGTACAGTGCTACACAAGAACCAAAGGACACAAGTGTCCACTGAGACGGGAAGCACAAAACAAAGGGAATATTTACAATATGGCGGCTGTGGCTCAGGAGGTAGAGCGGTTTGAATCCCGTCTCCTCCTGTCCACATGTCGAAGCGTCCTTGGGCAAGACACTGAACGCTTGTGGGAAGTGAGGACGCGGTCACTGACTGTTCGCCGCTTCACCTCCCAATGTATGAATGAATGGACCATTGTTTTTGAGTAAGCACATAGTGCATAGAAAAGCGCTATAAAAATGCAGTCCGTTATGAATTATTAATAAAATAGCCAATGTACAAGTGACGTGTTGCGACATTGTAGCTGTCTTTGGCATTTCTTTCTTATAACGGAGTATATAGGGCTTACTGTGTAGTGTACGCGGTTACAAAAATGTCCCCCCTGTGTTTTTGTTTTCCATCAAACACTGTTGAACACGTCGCCAACCCCCCCTTGAATAACAGCTTACAGAGAGAGAGAGAGTCACATAATACTGTCAGGGAGCACAGAGGCATCGTGGGAGCAAACATCAATTCTACTCTCTGTGTGTGTGTGCGTGTGTGCGTGCGTGCGTGCGTGCGTGCGTGCGTGCGTGCGTGCGTGCGTGCGTGCGTGCGTGTAGGCGTGTGTGTGTGTGTGTGCGTGCACGCGCGTGTGTGTGTGTGACACAGGGAGACGAGGACGTGACAATGATGTGTGCGTGTGTGCGTGTGTGTACACGCGCGCGCGTGTGTGTGTGTGTGTGTGTGTGTGTGTGTGTGTGTGTGCACGCGCGCGTGTGTGTGTGTGTGACACAGGGAGACGAGGACGTGACGATGATGGAGGACAGTGAGTGACCCCTGAGGGACCCGTGGCGCGCTGAGTGCTCTCTCTCCTCTACATTACTCCTCCCCTATCGACGGTGACCTTTGACCTTCGGGAGCCGGGGACAAAGCAGATCATTGATTGGGTTTATTGATAACAAGTAGAGGCCGATCCGGCATAAACAACGCAGTGCTCTTTCTTTCCCCCCCCCCACCCCTCCTCAATACCAGCCAGGAAATATGCAGAGTAATGTTACAGAATGGTATACGGTATGATGTTCTATATCTTATTCTGTCAGAGAGCAGCTATGACCTTCTTAAAGTTAAAACCCTACATGTTTTAGTTCCCCCGGGATCCCCCGGGATCCATCTATACTAGGCCCTCTATATTTGCCCCCTAAATGGTAACATGGAAAACGGTGCTGTAGTGTGATCAAGCAGGGCATGTAATTTACGAAGCAACAC
The DNA here is from genome assembly GCF_951216825.1 of Electrona antarctica. NCBI lineage: Eukaryota > Metazoa > Chordata > Actinopteri > Myctophiformes > Myctophidae > Electrona > Electrona antarctica. The sequence goes on from NC_136797.1 coordinate 22,087,904, forward strand.
AAAAAGTTAAAATATGGACAGACATATAAGGAGATATCTGCTCGATTTATAAATAGCACCTTTATCCAAAGTGCCTTACAACGTGCATTACATTCACCCATTCACACTCACACACACGACGGCGGTGGAGGGAACCATGCAAGGCAAGGCACGAAAACCTGATAACCTGAGAAACCATAGGATAGCAGGTTGGCAGGAGTTCTGTGTTTTTCATACAGCTATAGGGTGTACCAAAATCTCCTGGAGGGGGCGTCAACATATGTGTCACGTGGTAGCGGCCGCCATACTTGCTGGCTTGTCTGGTTTGTTTACATTGAGCGACTATCCGTGTGCTTGTATACGTTCTTTTTTTAAACTGACCTCACAATGGTGCAGACTTGCTCAGTAAATAAGTGCCACAGCAGGTCGCGTCGAGGAAATGAGCCAGAAAACGGAATTAGATGTTCAGCTTTCCAGCATGGAGACAGCATCAAGGAACCCAGATGGACGAGTTTACAAAAAGACGTAGAATGGCTTGGATCGGCGCACAGGGGCAGAGACATAACGTTCAACAAAGTATCTAAGCACAGCCGTGTTTGTTCACAACATTTTCCTTGTCCTTGTAATGTATTTGGGCCCGACGTTCTTTCTATCCATCCTGGTGTTGGTTCACTATGTTATCGCCAAGAACGAGCTCAATATTTACAAAAACATACCACCGTCACTCTATTCTGAGTGATGTGGGCTAGAATTTATTGCCCACGAGAGGGCCGTCCCTAGCTTTTCAGACGCCGCCCTCCTCTTGGTGACGTACACGTTTTCACAAGCTATAACCCCAGGGTGCGCCAGGGATCAAACCCGGGAACCGATTCCTAAGCGGCGCTCTCTCCCTCATGAGCCACTGCATTCCCTCTAGTCTATGCCAACTCTCTTATACGAGATCTACAAGCTATTTTCTGTAGTCCTGCAGGGGTCTATACACTACTAGAACCTCCCCTGTTTTCCCTCTACACAAAAATGTCTCCAAAAACAGCCGATCTACAAGCTCGTTGCAACACACTCGTATAGGGACTTAACTCGAGTC
>NC_136797.1:22089166-22099166 GCF_951216825.1 Electrona antarctica
TATGCGATTGTAGAAAGAGTTCCAGATTTCTTCAGATTCCATTCCAACTGGCTTCTAAAAGTTTGCACGTTTCACCTATTGCTCATGATGGTGCGATAACAGTTTGATTCACATTTTGGCATGTTTAACAGTAGGTCACACAATTAAGATTTGACCCCCTGGATTCCTTGGATCGTGTGATCCAGATGTAAGATGTATGTAAAAATGTACCATTGTTTTACTGTCAATTAAAACTGGATTTTACTGAGTAAGGTGACATTATGCAGTCACAGTCCCCCAAGTACCTCAGGGTTTCTATGACAACTGTTGTCTGATATTAAGAGAGAGAGAGAGAGAGAGAGAGAGAGAGAGAGAGAGAGAGAGAGAGAGAGAGATGATAGAATGAGTGGATGGTTGAAACCATTGGACCAATAACCATTGGACTTGTGAAGCACCTGAAATGTGTCTGAGGAGACACACATGCACGCGCACAGAAAGATAATAACCAGAAGCATCGAGGCAGAGGATATCACACACACACACACACACACACACACACACACACACACACACACACACACACACACACACACACACACACACACACACACACACACACACACACACACACACACACACACACACACACACACACACACACACACACACACACACACACACACACACACACACACCAAATCATAAACAGACCTAGTTCCAAATCGGCCAGGCAATTAAGTCACCTGCATAATTAGCACCTGCTATGTGACTGTGAACGGGGCAGTTGCCATGGCCACACACAATAGACTATGGATAATTGCATACCGTTGAACTTACAGACAGACAGACAGACAGACAGACAGACAGACAGACAGACAGACAGACAGACAGACAGACAGACAGACAGACAGACAGACAGACAGACAGACAGACAGACATCTCAAGCTGACCTTGAATTACTTGATCCTCTGTCAATCACAAAGCATGAAACGGAGAGTCCCCAAATGAATATGGATTCATATTCTTAAAATATTTTGTACCAGGTCAGGGACCCCCATAACAAGAGTGTCGTTGTGATACTTTTTTCGCCTAAGGGTGGCACTAGAGAAAATAGCTTGTACTGTATGTATATATCCCGATTTACAAGTTCATAATGCATGCGTGGTGAGATTTTAGTTCGGCTAATTTCATTTTAAATGACTGCAAAACAATTAAAGTATGCAATATAGCTGCTTGTCACCCATAGTGATAAAATAGAAAATATATATATAACAGATTAATCTCTCCAGACAGACTGTTTCAAAGGAAAAGAGGGACTGTTTTGCCTTTGCTTTGCCAATGTACCCAGATTGATAACAGATAAATAACAGATTGCTGATAACAGTGTGCTGCTTATGTGTACTACTTGAGTCTATTATGTTAGGGTTAGAACATGAGGTGATCTGTTCTGGTGCACAGTGTGAAAGCAACTGTCAATTGGCTCGGCTGTTAAAGATGGAGTGCCACAATTTTTTTATTTTTCCAGTTTTATGTGCAATGGTGTATTAACTTTGTATTTAGGGTTTCTTCCTGGAGGCTGAACCCTTGACAGTCAAACGGGCCAATGAAATAAACAGTAATATAGTGACATCACATTATCAGCCCCTCCCCTAACCCCTCCCCCTACAGCTGTGGGTGCGGCTTCAGTTCAGGTGGATCATCACCCATCACCACCCACCAGGCAAACCAGGCATACTTAATGAACTGGTGGGCGTGCCCACATAAAAACAACATTTTAAGAAATACTGTACACTTGTACACAAAAATGATACCTCCTTATATAACAATAAGACCTGATGATCATGTTTTAGGGGTGGAAAAAAAATCATGGCACTCCATCTTTAAAATAAGTTGTTTTGGTCATGGTTAAGCTTGTATGTTAAAATAAGTTATTTTTTAGGAGGTTGTCCTCTAGGGAAAAAAACAGAAACATGTTTGTACCCCCTCATTTTTCTTTTCTCCCTTATATAGGCGAGATACTGTATTTTATGACCAACTGCTGCTGGTATGAACAATAAAAAACTAAATAGAAAAAAAAAAGAAAAAAGATAATGATTGTATATCCCACACAGATGGTTACGTTAAACTGTGTTAAGATTTTGGGAAATCTGACAACAGAACTGCATTTTTTGGAGCCTTGGCCATTCAACCAACTCCATGGTTGTGAGTGACGCACACGCACACGCACACGCACACACACACACACACACACACACACACACACACACACACACACACACACACACACACACACACACACACACACACACACACACAGAGAGAGCAGCAGCTACCAAATTAAAATGCCTCTCTTTCTCTCCCTCTCTCTCTCTCTCTCTCTCAGTCAAAGAAATAAGTCAGTGAATGGAGACCTGGCCCTGAAGGGCTGGCGGGCATTATTAGTGGCTGCCCGCTCCGCTTTCATTTCTGCACTGATGCACGGACCTCACACTCGTTACGAGAGAGAGAGAGAGGGGGGGGGGGGGGGGGGGGGGGATTATTAACCCATTCTGGACGGGAACGCCTTTTGGTGTTTTAAGCATTGTTATAATTTAGCTATTGAAAAATAGCAGATCTACAAGCTCATAGCGCGGCACCGAGTGCCGCGCTATGAACTCGTAGTTCTGCTATTTTTTAAAAATCGTGAACATGTGGTGCAAATCTTTGAATATATATAATTCTTTCAGAGCAAACGTTTTTAACTCAAATCTTTGCTTCTCATGTGGGGTTCCTGGAATAACATATTTTCAGATGGGGGTCGGTCGCCAATAATACATATCATTTTTGGGGGTCCTTGAAATGAAATATGGAGCACCACTGATACAGAAACATGAGGTATATTTCTGTCAGAATTTCTGACAGAAAACTGTCAGAATTTAGAAGACATTTTTTTTTTTTTTTTTGACGTGAGGCCTAAATGGGTTAATTTGTGCTGCTGATTATGTCATAGACCTCTGTGTGTCTGGGAGACTCATTACCTAACCGTTTCTCACCTGCTCAGGGTTGTACTATAGCTGCAGGGCCGTCACGATTATGACATTCTACATGCAGATAATTAATTGTCACACAAATAACTGCGATCGGCGATTTAATTGTGTTGTTTTGTCGTTGAACACTGAAAATAGTACATGAACATAAATCACGTTTTGCTCTCATAGGGCTTTGAAGTTGCACAGGGGCCCCGATATGACTGACATATTACATAACTTCATACTTAACCAAAAACGTGAATAGTGGAGATCTACAAGCTCACAATACAGCTTCCACATTCATTTTTGTATTTAAAAAAAAAAAATACAGTATATGACAATTTTTCAACATGGAAACGGTTATTAACACCTTAGTAGCCCGGAACTATTTAATCCATTTCATCCATGTGCCCATCATTTGTAGCGCACGGACCACTTTTACCGGCGCACCGGAAGCTGGTGTGCATGTCTGTGTAGCAGCTAACAATAGCCACACCACTCTAGAGTCGATCGACAACAATGGGAGGTAATACTAAATCTATCGCAACTAGAGACTGGACTGCGGAAGGCCGTCAAACACAGGATCTTTTTTCAGAATTAGACGGGATGACGGAGAACTCCGCCCCGGGCCTCCAAGGTGTTAATAACCACTATTATTCAAAAAGATAATTGCGATTGTCTGAATAAGTGCGATTTGGCTATTATGTCATTGTGACAGGCCTAGTCCGTAACCGGTTACTACAGTATAATATTCTCTTTGGTATCTGGGAAGAAGAAGCCGTGATGTCATGCTACTGTACCTCTAATGCTTTTTAGCAGACCATAACATGGATGCCAGCAGGTCAGTGGCAGTGGCGGGAAGTAACTACGTACTTTTACTTAAGTACTGTACTTAAGTACAACTTTGAGGTATTTGCACTTTACTTGAGTATTTCCAATTTCCAGTACTTTTACTTCTACTCCACTACATCTCAGAGCCAAAATTTGTACTTTTACTTCACTACAATTATTTGAAAACTTTAGTTACTATAGTTACTTTAATTTTGATTAGAAACCATACATTAACCACTTCAACCCTATACATTTTGGCCATTTGAAAATAGCCGATCTGCTATTTTCAATAGACTTTGTACACATTTTGAACTTGTGAAATGGGACATTCTGCAATAGGAGTACTTTTACTTTTAGTAATTTTAAGTACATTTTGATGCCGATACTTTTGTACTTCTACTCAAGTACATTTTAAATTCCGTACTTTCAATTCCGTACTTCTAAAACTTGTTATATGCACTGTTGTATTGGTTTTATTCTTTTAATTGTTTTTTCTAATAAAGTTGTCCTTTTCTTGTTCCCCCCCTGGCCCCAACACATGTAAAGCGTCTTTGAGTGTCAAGAAAAGCGCTATATAAATCCCAGATATTATTATTATTATTATTAAATTGCAGTATTGGTACTTTTACTTAAGTCAAAAAATTGAGTACTTTTTCCAGCACTGGTCAGTGGCCTTGTTGTGGTTCGAGTGTCCGCCCAGAGGCTGAGGGGGTTCCCCCCCTCAGCCGGGCCAGGTCATACCGAAGACCTATAAAAATGGGACCCACAATGTCTCCCTGCTTGACACTCAGCAAAGCAAAGCAAAGCAAAGCAAAGCAAAGCAAAGCAAAGCAAAGTTACTATATTTACCCAGGGTAACTGGACTAAGCATCAGATACTTGTTTACAGCCAGGCCCTGCTCATAGAACATTTCATGGTAGTGGTTCAATGCCTTGCTCAAGGGCACTTCAGCGGTGGTAATTTTAACATGCGGTTGGGGGTTAAGCCTCTGGTGTCCTTGTTCATCATGTGAGTCACATGCATGCATAGCTCCATGTCCAGGGGGGTGCATATGACACGTATACGGTACAATACTGTACAGTACTGTGATACTAAGCATATAATGCTGAGCATCATGGCCATGCTTGCACATCATGTGACATACTGTGATCATGTCCAGGTGGCATGCATGCTTGCACATCATGAGACATGCTAGCGTCACGTAAAGGGGATAGGCTCCTGACCCATGGGAGCGACATAACAAAATGTATTATTATTTTGTATTAAAACCTTTCAATCAAAGTCCACAACACATTTTCACAACATTTATTTAAGATTCTAAGATGCATCAATTAAGCGTCAACGACCATCTGGTGACTGTGACCAGCTGGTCACAGTCACAGACACAGTGCAATACTCCTACTGAAAGTGACTGCATGGAGTCTGTGATGGAATATGATTAAGGATTACTGTGATTTTGGTAAGATCACATCACACATACCATAATTCACTGGCAAAAAATAAATAAAAAATACTTCTGTCTTCATTTCTGACTCCAACAAGCCTCTCGTTTGGAATACTAATGCTTCTAGAGAGACTTTAGCTCATAACAGTGATTGTACAATATAAGTTGGGGTCCCAGAGATAGAAATGCCATAAAATGGGGGCCCATAGCCTAATTGCGACCAAAGGTTATTAACTATGGAAGAAAATACCACTGCGCAAAAAAGCATGGAATACGGATGTGTATATTACAGGAAACTCCCGTTAAACTCTGGTAAACTCCCGAATTGTACCATCACACCTGTATATTACTGTATGCCTGCTAAACTTGAGGTTTACGGCAAATCTAGTGCCCATAATTGCCCGTTAACTCCTCTTTTCACGCAGTGCGTTGTTATTATTTTCTTCTGTTGCTGTTGTCATGGCTGCCAGTTCCCACCTGATGTTGTGTGGGAGTCCTGACTGCTCCAGACCCTTCTGAATAACTGCTAGTTTGCATAAGGTCTTCAGACTAGGGTTAAAGTGAAAGATGTGCAAGAGATCCCATAGAAAGATGATGACACGATCTCTCAGCATGCAACAGTACGTTGTACCCCACACATCCGGGCCTTTTCCCTTGGGCTCAACCTTCTTCCAGGAGAAGGTCTTGGAATTAAATTTCCACACATCATTAAAGAGCTGTTTCAGAACAAAGTTTCCGCCACCAACTATGTACAGTTCTCCATTGTAGACAGAGGCTGCATGACTCTGACGTTTCTCTGGAAGCTGCTGTGCAGAAGGTGTGCTCAGCCAACAGTTGGTCTCTGTGTCAAACAGTCTGACATTGTTGTCCTGGTGCCCTTCGCCCCCAAATACAAACATCTTTGTGCCAATGATGGTGGCAGAATGACATGATGAAACGGGTGCTGGAGTGCCACTGGTGTTAATTGAAGACCAGATCATTGTGGCGGTGTCCAACTTGTAGATGTCATTAGTGTTTCCAGTCACCGGGTTCCATCCTCCATGGATGAACATGACCTTCCCCAGGACACAGGCTGAGTGGATGTGCCTCTTCTCTGGAACCTTTCCAGAAACCTTGGGCTTCAACCATCTGTCGACATCAAATGCATAAAGAACATCATCGGCGTTCCCCGTGATGTTCATCCATGAGTTTCCATTTTCAAAATGACAATGACAATTCACTACCCCTCCCCAAATGTAGATGATATCTTCTATCAGTACAGCTGTGTGTCCGTAGCGCATGGAGGGAACATCAAGAGAACGTTCTCTTCTTCTCCTCTTTCTTGTCACCGGGGGCAAAGTCATCCAGCTTGAAGTCACTGTGTTGAAGACGCGCACATCAATCTGATCCATAATGTTGTAGGTCTTCTCTTCATAGAAGAAGCCTCCAAAGGAATACACCTTGTCCTCCACTGGTCCAGCAGCACAACCATAGAAAGAATGTGTCTGTGGTCCTATTCTCAGAGGCACCGACCAGCTCTGCATCTCGATCTCTCTTAGTCTGTCACTGACTCTGTCTCCGGCAGTTTGGTTCTCCGTCAATCGCCTTCTCCGTCAATCTCCTTCAGGTTACCCTCTCGGTATTCCTTCCCGAGCTCTCTGGATGTGAGCACCATCTTATATAGACTGACAAAGCTGTCACTCACAACACAAACGGATGTCATGCATGTGGAACGACACTGATTTGCGCAGGACCCGCATGAGATTTTATATGCTGGGCCAAACTTTTCAAGTCCATTGTGAGACGAGCTAAGAACTTGGCATCATGCTGGGGAATTGTGAATTGGCTTTACTAAATTGGGACTTGAAGGGGAGAAAATGTTGTTTCTTTTCTTTTCTTGAAGGGAATGTTTTGCACCACAACATAGTCTTTTCATTATGTCTGCCCTATCTCTGAGATCTATATTGAAATTGCAATAAAAAGGATTTTGAAAAGAAAAGAAAGAACTTGGCCTCATGCCCTAAATTGACTGACATCTTTGGAGCAACACTGTTCTATACCGTCTACACATTTATTTATTTAGCCCACATATCCACCATTGTGATTGCACCATGTATATTTCCAATTACTTCACTGTTACAGAATCTTTAAATCATAAAGCGATCATCTCAAAATAATTTGATTATAAAGTGAAAATAAAAAAGTTATTTCCTAACTACATGTTGAGACAGGAAGAGTATGTGTGTGCGATGTTGCCTCTCTGGTGACTGTTAACGTTGCATAATGCAACATAAATATCAAAATGCTCGCCCCAAAACAGTCACCTGAGTACAAATTGTTGACCTCGGAACGGTATTCCTAAACGTAACTGCAGTAAACTATGTCTAAACCTAACCTTATTCCTAACCTTAACCTCAGTAAACTATGTCTACAACTAACCTTATTCCTAACCTTAACGTCAGTAAACTATGTCTACAATTAACCTTATTCCTAACCTTAACGTCAGTAAACTATGTCTACAACTAACCTTATTCCTAACCTTAACGTCAGTAAAACTATGTCCAAACCTAACCTTATTCCTAACCTTAACGTCAGTAAACTATGTCTACAACTAACCTTATTCCTAACCTTAACGTCAGTAAACTATGTCTACAACTAACCTTATTGCTAACCTTAACGTCAGTAAAACTATGTCCAAACCTAACCTTATTCCTAACCTTAACGTCAGTAAACTATGTCTACAACTAACCTTATTCCTAACCTTAACGTCAGTAAACTATGTCTACAACTAACCTTATTGCTAACCTTAACGTCAGTAAAACTATGTCCAAACCTAACCTTATTCCTAACCTTAACGTCAGTAAACTATGTCTACAACTAACCTTATTCCTAACCTTAACGTCAGTAAACTATGTCTACAACTAACCTTATTCCTAACCTTAACGTCAGTAAAACTATGTCCAAACCTAACCTTATTCCTACCATTAACCTCAGTAAAACTATGTCTAAACCTAACCTTATTCCTAACCTTAACCTCAGTAAAACTATGTCTAAACCTAACCTTAAAGCTCCTTCAGACTGGAATGATGTATCTGTTGCCAGTATCCATTTAATCATTGTTTATGTTTAAGCACAATGTCCTGGCTGGCAGTCTTTCTAATATAACTTTGAGATGGACGACGTTTTCTCTTATGAGTGAAGCTGTCATTATATTATTTTAAACTCAGTGTATTGAACTTACTGTTTAAAACATTCTATACCTGATGGTGGCAGTTGATACAATCTAATAAATAACGGTAGTGGGTCGCACACACACCAAGACTCAGTTCAAAACGTAATGTATTTCATTTTTGAACAGGGACAAACGTTTCGGCTATCCAGCCTTCATCAGTGTGTTTTGAACGGGTAACGCACCTAAAGTCATAGCGCGGTGGTCACATGAAGAGTAGTTGATACAATCTCACATATATTTTTTAATGTCCATATTTGGGTATAATCCACCAACCCGCCACAGCAGTCTTTGAGCTTGTGGATCTGCTACTTTTCATGCCTTTGTGTGACGGTGTAATATGATCAAGTATGGCATTCAATTATGAACAAACACAAGATAAAATATGAGAGAGAGATAGAAAGAGACACACACACGCGCACACACACGCACGCACGCACACACACACACACACACACACACACACACACACACACACACACACACACACACACACACACACACACACACACACACACACACACACACACACACACACACACACACACACACACACACACACACACACACACACACACACACACACACGGTTAGGTACAGTATGAGTGTGCGTTGTGCTCCCACCCAGGCTCCATGGTCTTTCATGCTAGAAGTGTTCTGGTTTGTATTCAAATCAGACATGTGTCATAGCAACTGTATTCATCGTCCTTGCATATCAACAGAGTTCATGTCAGACGTCTCCGAGTCCTGACACCTTGAACAGAGCACGCCGATTTCTAAGACACCCCCTCCTTCCCCCAATCCACTCCACAGTTAGCCTCGGAAACCCAGACGTTTGTATTTCCAGGGAAATTACAGTTATCTTACAGACATTGGGTCTGTGCATAGGAGGGGCTAGCGCTCCTCCGCCCACTATTCGACTATCGGCCGTTCACCTGCTGTCGCCGGTATAGTCGCCGGGTCCCATTAGACAAATAATGCACTTCCGGAAAATTCGTCTGGCTGTCGCCCGCTGTTAAAACGTTCTGTAACCCTCTATTCTTATAGTTAAACAGAACAGGGTTAAAACTGTAGCCTCTCCTTTTCGCCTACGCACCAACTATCTTCACCAAAAATTGTGAGGGAGCTTGTAGATTTGCTACTTTCGGCTAATGTCGTGCCAGAATCTGGATGCTGGGGTTCATGTGGTTAAGCCCCCATATACAGTACGTACTTTGTCCGACAAATAGTGAAAATAGCTCAGGATTCTCAAGCAAAAGTGTTAACATTGTTTAAAAGGCACAGAATGGGATGAAAAAACCCCACTTTAACGCCATACAGTACATGGATACGGCATGTCGTGTGAGCTTGCACGTTGGCAGGGGCACACACTTTCAGATGCATGGGGGTCCGCGTGAGAACGTTTGACAACCACTGACTGCTCTGGCGTATTTATTTATACACAATGGAAATCGACGCCCGACAAAATGCCACCGCATGCCTCTTCTCATTGTGATGAAATGCATGCGTAATAGAAAACATCAATGGACC
>NC_136797.1:22104166-22121348 GCF_951216825.1 Electrona antarctica
TCTTCAACAACCGTACTGACATAAACAGCTGTAATGTTACGTTTCTTCTGCAGATGTTACCCAGTGATACTAATGAAGGTTGTGTTCCGTTTCAGGTCAAAAGAGAGTAAGGGTGCTGCTATTTTAAGATAACATCAAATAAGGCATTCGGGTAGATCGCGAGGGGGAAATTCAGTTGGCAAAGGAAATAGTATACTCATCTCAGAGTAGTAGTCTTCTGCAGGGGTTTCCAAACTTTTTCATGTCAAGGACCCCCAAATTGACATTAATTAGGCCACGGACCCCCATGTGAAAAAGATATGACAGGGACCCCCATAAGAGAAGATTCTGATGTCTCTAGCAGTGATTTGCAACCCGTTTAATGTCAAGGACCCCCCAGATTGACATGCATATTAGTCTACAGACCCCCATTCAATGGCATTTCTATCTCTGAGACCCCCAATTCATATTGTAAAATCAATGTTAATGTAAGTCTGAGAGTGTACAAATGGAATCAAATGGACCCGTTAGGGTCCATTTGGTTCCATTTGTACACTCTCAGAGTTACAGACCCACAAGGGTCCATTTGGTTCCAAACTATATCATTTAGCTGGGTACCCCCTGGAACTCCCTCAAGGACCCCTGGGGGTCCCCGGACCCCACTTTGGGAACCACCGGTGTACTGAACGAGCCCAACAACCATGGTTTACTTATTATCTTCATAGCCAGCGGCACAAAGGACTGACTGTGTCTAATACAGTGGTTCCCCAACCTTTCAGCCTGTGGCCGTGACCCAAAAGAGACATTTGTCAATTTGATGTCCCCCCATAAAACTGTTAACCTGACTCCGCCAGATGGGGCAGCAGAGAGTACACTGGGTTCCCCAGGCTATCCCGCCTCTAGCTGCTGCTGATTGGCCAGGCCGTTTTGTGGCCGGGCATCGAGTCTGCCTGAGAGTTCCCAGATGGGAGCAGGAGGGGGGAACCCAGTGTACTCTCTGCTGCCCCATCTGGCGGAGTCAGGTTATAAAACTGTGTCAGTGACCCACAAATGGTCCCAAGTTCCAACCCAGTGTTTTGGAACCAGTGGTCTAATACGTCTTATGCATCGCTCACTGGAAAGATGTTGGCTCACTGGAAAGATGTTGGCTCACTGGAAAAGATGTTGGCTCACTGGAAAGATGTTGGCTCACTGGAAAGATGTTGGCTCACTGGAAAGATGTTGGCTCACTGCTATGCTAAATTGAAAAGAACCTTAAGGCCCCTTTTCCAACAGGGTTGAACCGGTTCCGTAATTTTTTACCGCCTAAATTTGAATTAAAAAAATATATATATAGGTCTATACTTCGTTTTGCCCTGAAGTGGGAACCAGAATGGGCGTTTCACTATGCAGGTTGGAAGATGCAGAGGTGATATAAACCAGCGGTTCCCAAAGTGGGGTCCGCGGACCCCTATAGGGGTACGCAAGGCATAGCCAGGGGGCACCCGAAATAATTCCCAGAATTAACTTTTTTTATCATTAAAATTATGTTTATCTACGTGGTCATTTCTGCCAAGTATTTTTGTGTTGTTCATTGTGTTTCTCCCATGTTTGCTTTGGGCCAATAGCTGACATGATTACTAAAACTACAACATCAGTCAACCTGTCGTGACCCCAAACAGTAACAGCAGGACGCATGCTGCAGAAACAACAAAAAGACTCAGGACACTTGAAAGGTTTCTGCGGCCGCTTCAGATGAGGAGGTACCTGGAAAAATGTCTACCCCAAAAGGGGTACCTACCTGGTCCAAAAAAGTTTGGGAACCCCTGATATAAACCATCATAAAAAATAAAGAACGGAACCAGTTCTAGGACCAAAGTTCTTTTGGTGGAAAAGGAGCATACCTAACTGAACTGTGGAGGAATTAACATTGCACAACAACACTTGCCCACAGTGGAGTAACGCCCTCATATACGTATGTGTGAATAGGGGAAGGGAATCTCACTGTCTACATTTTTCATAAGATGGTGTTTATTGCCACAATACTGATGTGTTGTTTGTACCAATAAGACAATGGCAGACTTCGTCACCCCCCCATACCCATATGATGTGTCTCAAAGAATGTGTCAGTATGGCTGCTGTGAAAAACATCTATTCATTATTCAACGGTATAGCTTTATGCGCCTGTTATACACCAAAAAACACTGACAACTATTTTACTGCATGTGTACGGTAGGTACACATGTGGCTCCTCCTGGAAACTGCTAGAAACAAACTCATAAAAAGACACTATTTTCACTCGGTGGGAGGTCCAGCAGAAACACTGTGCTCTTCTGGCATTAATACATTTCCTTTCATTTGCCTCTCTCTCTTTCAGTTTTGCTTTAACGAGTGCACGAGTCACAGCAATTATTTTTATAGGAACAGTAGATGGGAGGTATATACCCTGCCCCTCTGAAGTGTGCGCGCTGGAGATTGAGCGTGTTTTTAGATTGATGAGAAGTGGAAGGGAGAGAAAGGGAGCGCCGTCGCCTTACATAAGAGCATCCAGCCTCAAAGAGGCTTATAATTGCTTCTTAAGTTTCCTAAAAAGAATATTAAAGACTTCTGAAAGGAAAGGATCTGCAAGGAGGGCTTGGGTTCATTTATCCAGCGGTGTAAGTAAAAGTAACACACTTTAACATACTTCATACAAGTTCGACTCTACAGCTCAGAGACCAATGCACGTTTTACTCCACCACATTGAAGTGGCACTACTGTATGTAACTTTCTTTTAATGGATACAATGTAATTGTGTCCCATCTGTATGGAGAATGTGAATACAATTATAACGTATACATGTGGGGGGGGTCGTACTTTGTCCCCCTGCTCTTCTATTGAGACATTTAGATCGTGTCTAAGGTCATGTCTCACCTATACACACAGGATCTGGATCAGGATACGGATTTTGACCTGATGGTCAAGATTAAATGTTTCCCCTGAGCAAGCAGACAGGCTCTATAGAAGCTATGCATGTGACATCGTTCTACCCAGCAGTTTTGCTGGAACGCCTATACTGAGTGGCAAAAAAACCTTTTATGGCCTTGACAGCCCATAGATCCAAACAGAAAAGTCCTATCTATCTAAACGATGTGAAACTCATTAGCGTTGCAGGTGTATTCCTCTTTTTTTGTTTTGGAGTTTGGAAGCGCTCGTTTCCAATAGCGGGTACAGGCTGTAGTTTAGACATACTATTGGTCACCAGACAGTGGCCTTGTGGACCAGACAGTGGTCTTGTGGTTAGAGTGTCCGCCCTGAAACTGGGAGGTCGGGGGTTCGATCCCCGGCCGGGTCATATACCAAAGACTGTAAAAATGGGACCCAATGCCTCCCTGCTTGGCACTCAGCATCAATGGGTTGGATTGGGGGGTCAAATCTACTAATGATTCCAGAGCGTGGCGCACGCTGCGGCTTACCGCTCCAAGAGATGGGTCGAATGCAGAGAACAAATTTCACTGCGGTAACGCGTGTGATTAATCGTACGACTTCGACTTTGATTAGACCGACAACCTTCCCCTAACCACAAGCACGGAGCAGTGCATATCCGACCGCTGTTTCCGCATGTCGGTCTGTTGGTGTGTCTAATCTGCGTGTGCCTCCCTCCAATAACGCAACGTCCTGCTGCGTGTCCTGGTGTATTGTTTCGATATGGCAACACAGAGAAAAGTTACATACATATTCCTTTTAACCCATTTAGACCTGACGTCGATTCTACAAATGCGACAGTTTTCTCGAAAACCCTATGTTTCTATGTCAGCGGTGCTCAACCTTTTTCATGTCAAGGACCCCCAGAATTATCTGTAATTGGCCGCCGACCCCCCATCGGAAAATATGTTGTTCCAGGGACGCCCCCAGAAGCAAAGATTTGAGTTAAAAACTCTAAAAGAATATATATTCAAAGATTTGCACCACATTTTCACGATTTTTCAAAAATAGCAGATCTACAAGCACTCAGTGCCGCGCTACGAGCTTGTAGATCTGCTATTTTTCAATAGCTATAGTATAACATAATCCTTAAAACACCAAAAGGGGTTATTATCATTACAATTGCAGTGTTTTGCCAATTATTTGGTCGGCCCACTTGTAATATCCAGCCACAAAATCAGAGTACTTCTTCCACCTGTCATGTCCTTCTCACAGAGGCTTCTTTCTTGGTAATGAAAAGGACTGTCAGTGTTTACAGTTCACAGCCAGGCCGCCATCTCCCCTCTCATTAGTTATTGATGGAAATGTGTGCCGCTAATTGCTAATTAGCTATAAATTGATGACTCACGGCAGAATTTTCCGCTTCGGAAATTGACTGTTATATGTATTGAATAAAACATGACAGGCATATAAAGCTGACTGGGTCGGAATAGAGCAGCCAGGTGACAGACAGACAGACAACACAGACAGACAACACAGACAGGCAGGCAGGCAGGCAGGCAGGCAGGCAGGCAGGCAGGCAGGCAGGCAGGCAGGCAGACAGACAGACAGACAGACAGACAGACAGACAGACAGACAGAGTTGCTATGCAAGTTGAGACAGATTCATATTTATATTTAGTCGGTCTGACTTTCAAGCTGCATTCATACTCCTGTTTGAGGTGATAGCTTATCACCGCAGTGTAGTTTTGTAAGGGTTAGAAAACTACAACATTGCGTCATTCGCAGTGGTGATCAGCTATCACCGCGCACACCAGACAAATCTCTCTGTTTTTACTGTCAGACAAGTCCACTCTGGAGCTATCACCCCGTTCACTGATTGGTCTACAAGTTGGGTGGGCGGTTTCGCAGGCACGGGGTTTTTTGCATCTGAACCAGGGGGGAGGCGGGGTCAGTGCTTAACCCATTTTGAGCGGGAACCCCTTTTGGTGGTTACATGCATTATGTTATAATTTAGCTATTTTTTGAAAAATCGTTAAAATGTGCCTCAAATCTTTCAGAAAATTGTCATGATTTAGAAAACTTTTTTTTTTTATTTCAACGTCAGGCCTGAATGGGTTAAGGACATCACCGCCAGTATGATGGCCTCGACTCCTTATGAAGGTGACGGTGATGGGTGAAGGTGATAACTTATCACCTAAAAATGGAGTCTGTACGTATGAGTAGTTTGTGGGCAGTTGTCGAGCACTGAAAATAACCGATCTACGAGCGTGTAGGTCGGTGTGAGTGTTCATGGGCGTACCTCTCGTATTTGTGTGGGTGAGTATGTGTCTGCTTCTGTTGAGGCACATTGCTGTAGTGTAGTGTTATACTGTTATTGCAATGAAACATGAAGGGCTGCCTGCCTGCAACTGTCGACTGTTGTCTTAGCGATTATTCCATCGATTACTTTCCCTCTATCAAATCGAGAAGCACGAGAGGCATGAGACATGAAACAATTCTAATAGATTTTCTCAATGAGTTGAATCAATTGGTATGATTTTTTTTTCTCATAATTTTTATCCCACGATTTTGTAACACATTTTTCACCCCTGTGTCAATTATCTAATGTGATCCTGGGCTCTACACACCCTCCGCCAACCTAGTCCCCATATATGGGGGACATGGGGAGAGCAACGGGCTTGAACTCATGCTTCCTTCATGCCCGAGTGTCCAAGTTGCTCCTTTACACCTGACAGGGGGCAGTTTCCCTGGTTGGACGTAGCACGTGGAAGGAACACGTTATTCCAACCAGTTCCTTTCCCCTCCATCAATTGGTATGATTAAACACTTAAGCCTTGTTTTATACTTTGTCGATTGTCACACAAATAGCAAAAATAGCAGTCGTATCATGACGTGTTGCGAGCTTGTAGCCATTATTGACTATTTCTAATAATGGATTAAATTGATTCATTGTATAACCTGTTATACCCCTAGATACATGCAAGGGAGAAATGAGGACCACAATCTGATAAAGCTAATCGACACAGAAATCATTGTGTTTGACTCTGAATAAACACCATTCCCAACACTTTTTAATTCACATATCCAAATTAAAATACAAAAGAAAAAAAGTTTCAACCTGCAGAAAATGTGCGAGCATTGAAACGTAGCTAATAAAGACTGTCCTGATATGAAACCGTAAACAGTGCAGCTGTGAGCCACAGCCTTATTGCTTTCCTAGAATAATTCTGTGCGCTCTACCGTTGGCTCAGCACCGAGACAGGTGCACTGATCTGGTTTATACTGTATACTCCATTCCCACACATTTAATACATCTTTGATACATCTGTTGCTAAGTGATGTCTCTTACTTTCTTAAAGATAGAGTGCCGTGATATTTTTCCACCCTAATTGCGACCGCACGTCGCATTTACTATGAAAACGTCAATTTCCCGTCAGTCAGTCAGTCAGTCAGTCAGTCACTTATTGTCCCCATATATGGTGCCATCATCAGGGATGGAGATCCCTGAAGTCATCAATATTAAGCCCATATGGGAATGTCCCCATATATGGGCAGTGGGCACGCATCGTGACATCACATCTAGTCACGTCTCCAAGACATGCTATACATGGCCATGGCTATGAACCCTGGGGTCCATTTGGTTTCATTTTGTTAAACACCTGCATTCTTACAAGAAGTCTACACAAAAAATAATTCTTATTTTGATAATTTCCCTGTTATTTTCCCTGTTATCTCCATTGCTTATGGTACCACCATCAACACAGCATGGAACTGTGGACAAAACCTTATCCAACCTCAACTAAATATTCTTTAGTTTTGGGTCTGCGAGTCAAAAAATATCAATGGTGGTCCGTGGCTTAAATGCTACATGAATACATTATGGGCCTTGATATGAAAAAGGTTGAAAACCACTGTTCTGGATATCAACCATCTTTGGCCAGTACAGTACAGTACAGTACAGTACAGTACAGTACAGTACAGTACAGGCAGCAGTGGTGGAGTGAGTCGGGCCTTAGGCCTCACTCACACGGTCGCAACAGATTGCTGTATGCTTGTTGTATACAAAGGGTGTGACACAGCTTGCCCCAATGCATTTCCAATGGGAGTCACATGGTTTGACACAACATTTGTGTTGTATGAGGGGGAGGGGCGCAGTCGAAACACAGCCGAAAGCCATACAACAGCTTGTAGTCCAAAATGTGAACTACAAACCATGTGACTTCCATTGGAAATGCATTGGGGCGGCCATGACACTCACAACATTCATACAACAAGCATGCATCAATGTTTTAAAGGTCTGAGTGAGGTCATACAAGTAAAAGTACGGAATCGAAAATGTACTTGAGTAAAAGTACAAAAGTATCGGCATCAACATGTACTTAAAGTACTAAAAGTAAAAGTACTCATTCTCGCAGAACGTCCCATTTCACAAGTTCAAAATGTGTAGAAAATCTATTGAAAAGAGCCGATCTACAGGCTCACAATGCGTTGCGTTGCGACGCATTGTGAGCTTGTAGATAGGCTCTTTTCAAATGGCCGAAATGTATAGGGTTGAAGTGGTTAATGTATGTTTTCTAATCAAAATTAAAATGTAGTCCAAAGTAACTAGTAACTAAAGTTGTCAAATAACTGTAGTGGAGTAAAAGTACAAAGTTTGGCTCCGAGATGTAGTGGAGTAGAAGTAAAAGCACTGGAAATTGGAAATACTCAAGTAAAGTACAAATACCTCAAAATTGTACTTAAGTACGGTACTTGAGTAAAAGTCACTGCGCAAAAAGCTTGGAATACGGATGTGTATATTACAGGAAACTCCCGTTAATCTTTCCAACAAACTCCCGTAAACTCCCGAATTGTACCACCACACCTGTATATTACCGTATATTGTATATGCCAGCTAAACTTGAGGTTTACGGGCAAAATACAGTTCCCGTAATTGCCCGTTAACTCCTCTTTTCACGCAGTGAGTACTTAGTTACTTTCCACCACTGCCGGGGCGGCACACTCACAGTACTCACGGTGACTCTGAAGGGCGTGGAGGAGGAGGAGGTGGACACAGACTCCATGTTGGGGTTAGGGTTAGGGTTAGGTACTCACG
The DNA here is from genome assembly GCF_951216825.1 of Electrona antarctica. Taxonomy (NCBI): domain Eukaryota; kingdom Metazoa; phylum Chordata; class Actinopteri; order Myctophiformes; family Myctophidae; genus Electrona; species Electrona antarctica. Next base: position 22,112,126 of record NC_136797.1, read on the forward strand.
GTGACTCTGAAGGGCGTGGAGGAGGAGGAGGTGGACACAGACTCCATGTTGGGGTTAGGGTTAGGGTTAGGTACTCACGGTGACTCTGAAGGGCGTGGAGGAGGAGGAGGTAGACACAGACGACTCCATGTTGGCCGCCGTGCTCTTGTCCGACGAGCTGCCTGGCATGCTGCGCCGCCGGCCCGCCCTCTCTGGAGGAGAGTCTGCAAATCAGATCAAATCAACAGTTTATTTAGTATAGCACGTCGTTTACATTGACCCAAGACAAACCAAAGTGCTGAACAAGAGCATGTAAACAAAAACAAAGCGACAACAAGAGCATGTAAAGAAAGAAAACTAAAACTAAAAACAAAACAAGGCAACAAGTGAGAGCAGAAGTATATACATACATGGTATAAGAAGAAGGGTATATGCGTTATCAGACAACATTAAAAGCCAGGGAGAAAAAGTGGGTCTTTAATGCTTCACTCACACCTATACATCTAGCATACAACAACAATGTTGCATGGCAGATGTAAGCAAGTTGTAAGTGTCATGGCCGCCCCAATGCACTAACAATGGAAGTCACATGGTTTGATACAACATTTTTGCCTACAAGCTGATGTATGTATGTTGTATGTGTTTCGACTGCCCCCCCCCCCCCCCCCCCCCCCCCCTCATACAACACGTTTGTCTCTTCAAACCACGTGACTCCCATTGGAAATTAATTGCGAGCTTGTATGCCACTGGAGTGGAGTCTGCATAATCAGGGAGAAAGCATCACTCTATTTCACATCACTCTAATTTGTATATATATATATTTGTCTTGTATTGACCTGCTTTTTTGTTTTCTGGCATTCCGCTGCTTGTTATTTGTTTTATGTGAAGCACTTTGTGGTTGCATTTTATGTATGACAGGTGCTATGTAAATACAGTTTATTATTAATATATTATTATTATCATATCATATCGCCCATGCCTTTATCAATCAATAGAGCGCCGATGTCTGACATAACTGCTGCTAGAGGGCGCTATTACCCCCCTGGGTCATAGTTATTTGTTGCATTGGAATTCCCATAGGGGACTCTTAGATCACAGAACGGTATTAAAAACAAAAAAAAAGACCCATGTGGATATGAAGCATCAACTGACGGTGGAAAAAGTATGCAAAGTGTGAGAAAATATTTTTTTCTTTTCTCCAAACACAAACATTATCAATGTAACGCGATATCAAAATCGCCAGGTGCGCTTTGTTTATTTTTGGAACAAAGTTATTACGCAATCTAAGATTCCTCTATGGGAATTCCAACAATAACCAAGGGGTTAGTGGGAGGACTTCAGTATACTCTCTATTTAGTACATTAATGGGTACTTTGTGGTGATGTGGACACAGGACGAGGTCACCACAAAGACACTCAGCAAGGGTCCCTGCATGGGTCTGTCAGAGGCAGAGCCCTGGACAAGGGCAACGAAAACAAATGAAAGCAAAAACAAAACAAACTAGAAAAAGTGCCCTTCTGGGCACAGGGCTCCACCAGGAGGATAGGATTGTGTGTGATGTTTGGCAAAATGTTTAGGAGTAATATAAACATGTGTGTGTGTGTGTGTGTGTGTGTGTGTGTGTGTGTGTGTGTGTGTGTGTGTGTGTGTGTGTGTGTGTGTGTGTTTGTTTGTGTGTGTGTGTGTGTGACGCAACTTGGCCTGTTGTAGCGCCACCATGAGGCTGATTTGAAAACTGTCAAGTGGCATTTCTTCCTCAGCCTAGTAGTGAGAATAGGCATGCACAGTTTCACCGCAATCGGATGCTGCGTTGCGGAGTTGTGGCAATTTGTACAAAACGGGTACAAAACGGGCTACTCCTGAAAACTTTAAAAGCCAATCGTAGGCAATCAGGATGGATAATTATGAGAAATCAAACAAATCACATGATCACATGACTATGGAGAGCATGTGTACCGATTTGCGTGAAATTTGGATAAAATATAGAAAATGTGTTTTACATATGTCGGCCTCCTGGTGGCGCTATAAAGAGCAGATGTGAAAAATTCCAGGCAAAGGTTTTTCCTTGGCCTCTAGGGAGTGTGCATACATGGTTTTACACAGATCGGTGCAGTTATAGGTAAAACACAAATCGGCCAGTTATAGCGCCACCATGAGGCTGAGTTGAAAATATTCAAGTGGCATTTCTTCCTCGACCTAGTGGGAATGTGCGTGCAAAATTTCACGGAAATCACACCATGTGTTCATGATTTGCAGCATTTTGTTTGAAACGGAGCACTCCTGCGAACTTTGGAAGCCAATCTTAGCCAATCAGGATGGAGTCTGAAAAATCTGAAAGACCCGTTTCGTTGAATGGCTCTAGAGAGAATTTGCGTAATGTTTGGACAAAATCTGTAGGTGTACTGTCAAAACATTTGTTTTGCACAAAGCGGCCTCCTGGTGGCGCTATAACAGGCCAATGTGAAAACTTTGGGGCAGAGGTTCAGCTCTGGCATTCAGGGAGTGTGTGTGCAGAGTATGGCTGCGATCAAGCCAACGGTGCCAGAGATTAGCTGTTCACAGACGGACGGACGGACACACGGACGGACGGACGGACACACGGACACACGGACGGACGGAGTGCAAAACATACTCTCTCCCCATGCCTTCGGCCTGGTGGAGACAAAAACTACCAGGTCAAATGCCTTCAATCTGGAAAGTACGGTTTTTGCTCACAACAACAGAGCGTACACACCAACCTTGATGCTACTTGTTGGGACAAAAGCTCCTGCACATATTATTGTACATATTGTACATGACATTGTACATATTGTACTTTGCAGATCGTTGCCGTCGGGCAGAAAGCTCTTATCTCCAAAGGTTTCATGACATTAATTTTCATTTTTCGTTTTTCTTTTAGGTTTTACCCACACAACCTAGACTTTGAACATTCAGTGGATTTTCTGTGGTCTGTGGTTTTCTCTGTGTGTTCTGAAGCCTTTTTTTTGAGCCGCAATGAAAACAGCCAAACAGGCCTCAACAGTGACATCTGCTGGCAAATTCTTATGTCATAATATGGGATTTGTGGACTCTTACCTCAACAGGCAAATCAGAGCACTTGTTTGAGCCAGAAAACCCCAGACCACAGAAAATCTACTGAATGTTAAAAGTTCCGTTTTTTTGGGTGCAATTGATTTTTTTTTATATAAATGAATGCCCTACTTGATCATACTATAGTGTCACACAAAAGCATCAAAAGTATAGCAGATCTACAAGCTCACAGCTATTTTTGAATTTGAATCCTGAAAAGTAACGGTTTTGGACATAATGAGGTTTCCCACTCGACAGAAAAGTCGAGTGGGAAAAGTCGAAGGTACACTTTTAAATACACATTATATATATATGGTTGTTAAATTATTCTGTACAGTACAATCCCCATTGCTGCCAACACCAAAAATGTTCTGCTTCTATGAGTGAACAATCTGGGAAACCAATCAAGGAAAACTGTTGTTGAGAGATTAATGAGAGAGAGACAAATAATCCCATCTTGAATCCAGTAAATGCATGCATTGGACGACGAGTCGAATCCAACTGTTCTATTGTCCATTTCTGGTTTTCTCACTGGCACAGTGTCCTGGACAAAATCTTCTGATCTTATCAGTGTCTGTGATCCGACCTCTCTCTCTCTCTCTCTCTCTCTCTCTCTCTCTCTCTCTCTCTCTCTCTCTCTCTCTCTCTCTCTCTCTCTCTCTCTCTCTCTCTCTCACAAACGGTGTGTGTGTGTGTGTGTGTGTGTGTGTGTGTGTGTGTGTGTGTGTGTGTGTGTGTGTGTGTGTGTGTGTGTGTGTGTGTGTGTGTGCGCGTGCGCGCGTGCGTGCGTGCGTGCATGCGTGTGTGCATGGATACATGCGTGCATGGCATGCGTGTCAGATCTAGGCTTGTCCAGGAGGAATGCCAGTGAACGCTGAGCATGCGTGTCTACACAGGTATCAGATAGCCTTTACAGATAGCCGGCTCACACAAAGGTTGTCATAGACAATTATCTTTTAGCCACTTAGTGAACTGAAACAAGTCTTGGGGTTGGGAATTTACAGTAAATTACATGAGGCGATATACTCTACAGCGTTTTAGACCAGTTGTTTCTCAAAGTGGGGTCCGGGGACCCCCCCCAGGGGTCCTTGAGGGAGTTCCAGGGGGGTCCCCCAGCTAAATGACAGTTAGGAACCAAATGGACCCGTATGGGACTGTAACTCAGAGAGTAACTCGGTCCATTTGTACACTCTCTTGAGTTCCAGTCTGATGGTCCCAGAGATAGAAATGCCATTAAATGGGGGGTCCGTATAGCTAATGCAAGTCAAACTGGGGGTCCTTGAAAATAAAATGTTTGAGCTAGAGCTGTAAAAATATTCAAATTGGGGGTCCGCGGGATGATAAGTGTCAATTTGGGGGTCCTTGTCGACATGACAAAAGTTTGAGAACCACTGTTTGACACTGATGTTTTTGGACAATGACGTGACTAGAGGTCATGTTGTCATTTATAACGGGTCCCAAGAGACATTATCCCATTTTGGGCGGGAACCCCTTTTGGTGTTTAGCTATTGAAAAATAGCAGATCTACAAGCTCATAGCGCGCCAACGAGTGACGCGCTACGAGCTTGTAGGTCTGCTATTTTTTGAAAAATCGAAGAACGACTGACATAGAAACATAGCTTTTTCAGAAAACTGTCAGGATGTAGAAGACATTTTTTAGAATCTGATCTCAGGTCAAAATGAGTTATACATGTCGTTGCTGTCGGGTGGAAACCTCATACATGTGGGCCAATAATGTCCAAAACGGTCCAGAACTTTGCACAATTATTCAAATTCAAAAACAGCAAAAGTAGCAGATCGAAGTGTGTCGCTTGTAGATACGTTTACTTTTGTGTGCTTTCGTGTGACGCTGTATAGTAGGATCAAGTAGGGCGTTTGCCCTACCTCAAATATGGAGGTTTCTGCCCGACAGCAACTATATTCTGTATTTTAAAATTAAATTCTCAAATAGTGAAAATATATAGCCGGCTTGTGAGCTTACGTAGATATGCTAAATTTTTTTTACTACATTTGTGCGATCATCATACTCTTTGTATGATGAACTGGAGGCATTCGTGAAAAATGAAAACATAAAAATACAGAAATGATGGAGACACTCTACAAGGTCATACGGCATCTCTGTCATCGTGGCCTCGTGGCCTGAAGTGACGTCAGAGGATTTAGCGGAGATGTAAGGCTGACTAAACACACAAGATGCTAATGGAATTAATTCAAAGGGAGTGTGTGGGAGTACGGCTTCTAAAGAGGATATTTTACTGTATGAGACTAATCTGCCTTTACAGCACACGCACACACGCACACACACGCACGCACGCACACACACACGCACACACACACGCTTTATAAATGCCATTTCTTACAGTTCTTTTTGCCTGAGCTACGGTACATGTTGCATCAGCACGACACGTTGCCAGTTTGATTGACTGAATACTAGATACACAACTAAGTGAACCCCTAAACATATAAACCTCTAAATCGGTAGTTCTCAAACCTTTTCATGTCAAGGACCCCCAAACTGACCTGGCCACGGACCCTCATCTGAAAAGGTGTTGTGCCAGGGACCCCCCCGGAAGAGAAGCTTTGTGTTAACAATTACAATGCTTTCAAGACTTTTTTTTTAATGTTAGGACACCACTTTGAGAACCACTGCTCTAAATGTCTAATCCAAACCCATTTTTTTATTTATTTTTTTATTTACCCAGGGAAGTAGCTGAGCACAGGTGCTCATTTTCAGCCATGCCCTGCACATAGAAACACACAGACAGACACACACACACGCACACACACACATTAAAACCTGGGAGCTGACCAGTACAACCACAGTCTTATACTGTTGGCCACTAAGCAGCTCCAGGGGGAGCAGTTGAGGGTTCAGTGCCTTGCTCAAGGGCACTTCAGCGGTGTTGGGTGAGTGATGACAATAACTTCCCCACCCAGATTTTTCCTGCCCCGGGAATGGAACCGGCAACCTTTCGGCAACAAGGGCACTCCTCTAACCCTTAGGCCACCGCTGCCCATACATAAAAACAATTATTCTCTCCCCTAGTGTAGTGGTTAGAGCATTATGCCTTTCATGCGTTAGGTTGTGGGTTCGAACCCTGCCGGGGGGTCGACGTCAGCAAGGGCATTCGTAACGCCAAATCAAATGAGCCCAGGAGACTTGGCTCAGATGGGAGGCGCGTCTGAAGCCTGTCCTGGAACAAAAATCCATCCTCGTGTGAAGAACAGGAGAAACTGGTTCTGAATATATGCATTTATTTTTAAATGGTTTTGTTGTGGCTTTCGCCTTTATTTTATTTTTTATTTTGTATGGAGGGACAGACAGTAGGCTGACAGGAAATGGGGGGGAAGACATGCAGTAAAGTCCGTCGGGATCGGGAGTCGAGCCCGTGGCACACTGCCAGACTGGATTGCCAGCCAAGGTGCCTGGACCACTGAGCCACGGCCCAGGCCTGAATATATGCATTTCTTAAATTACACTATACACTTACTTTTGGCGGGGCATTTCGCCCTCGCAAGTATAGCAACACAAGTACGTATATATCACAAACACACGCGCGTGCACGCAACCGTGCACAAAGGCCTACTACCGAGTCTGTTGGCTTTTCAAACATCAACTGTGCTAAATTAACTGTCTTGCTAGTTTAACAAGCCTGTCGAGTGCATTAGTACACACGGTGTAATTGAACACACACACACACACACACAGCATTTAGTACACAGCTTAATTGAAAAAGGACGGGTGGAATTACACATCCCGCTGTGGTGGCCAGGCAGGAGGGTGGACTGCTGGCTTCCATCCAAGCCCACCAGGACATCGTCAAACTCACACACACACACACACACACACGCGCACACGCACACACACACACACACACACACACACACACACACACACACACACACACACACACACACACACACACACACACACACACACACACACACACACAGCTTTGATGTAGAGCAGACGGTCGCCGTCTCCCGAACCGAAATCAGACAGATCGACCTCTAAGGCCTCACTCAGACCTTTACTGCATTGTGAATGTTGTGAGTGTCATGGCCGCTGTCAATGTTGTGAGTGTCATGGCCGCCCCAATGCATTTCCAATGGGAGTCACATGGTTTTTGGACTACATTTTGGACTACAAGCTGTTGTATGGCTTTCAGCTGTGTTTCGACTGTGCCCCTCCCCCTCATACAACACAATGTTGTGTCAAACCATGTGACTCCCATTGGAAATGCATTGGGGCGGCCATGACACTACACAACATTCATCCAAGAAGCATACAGCAATGCAGTAAAGGTCTGAGTGAGGCCTAACTTGGACACACAAATTGTGTTTAACTGCATGGATATCAAATACACTATACTGTAAAATATAATTTAGTATTAAAAGGTGGTGAAATGTATAGTGTTTGACTGTTTGTTCAGTGCCAGCTCTTTAGTACAGTTTTTTTTTTTTTTTTTTTTATGTTGGGATACCAAATATATCCAATCGGGGAGAGTTCCAGTTAAAATGATGTCGTTTTTTGTTTCATCCCTTCCAATTCCACTTCATCCCGTGTCCTGCTGGCACCCCCCAATACCGAGATATCTGCCCATAGATTGGGCTCCAAATCAGCACAAATCATTCCATACATTTGGGCAAATACCTCTGGTTGGGTCTATTTGAGTCTTATAAGCCTTTCGGAGATTCAATGTTTTCTAGTGGTGCTCAATATTTCATGTCAAGTACCACAAAAATTATATGAAATTGGCCACCGACCCCCATCTGAAAATATGTAGTTCCAGGGACCACCCCCCCAGAAGCAAAGATTTGAGTTCAAAATGTTCGCTGTGAAAGAATATACAGTATATTCAATTTTTTTTGTTAGCGCATATACCGGCATGTCGTCTGCACAGCAGCCATTCCTTTGGGTGATTTGTCACATTGAAACAGCACAAAACCCCATTCCAGCACCTGGCTGGGCATCGTGCCTCGCTGATCATTAGACATCCAGCCACCAACCTCCTGGGATCCAATCACGAACGATGGAGGCGTGCCGCCGTCAGAAGCGGACTCGAGCCACGGGAAGGCACCGCCGAGCGAGCTGAAACCAGCGAGTTGCCGTGCCGAGCATTGCGAAATCCGATTCTGCCGATTCGGCACCGTCCCAGAAATGTAGCCTATAATATAGGCTACATTTCTGTATTTCACCCCAAAATCACATTTACGATCGGTATATATAGGCCATATATACCGATCGTAAATGTGACTTTGGGGTGAGCGTTCGTCCAACTGCCTAATCTAATCCGACCATTATTTTATGGCCAATCACAGCGCGTCCTTTTCGGGGACTTGCACAGGTCACGTGACAGCACATGCCTTAGCGTTGAATCACCGGTTATAGGACCCACATAGACCCACCTAGATGGTATAGATGATGGGCCCAACTGGCCCAAATGTATGGGGTGTTTTGGGCTGATTTTTGGAGAGACTGGAATGTATATTTATGTTTGCTAACGAGCTGTTGGGACGCCGTTATCCCCTGTTACTGAACAAGCACTGTGATGACGACCAAAATAGAGCTATTTAACACTTATTCTAACAGATAAATATCACTGTAGACCTCCCTTTCATTGAAGTCACAAGAGTGTCCTCTCGTCTCCTCACAGTTAATTACAGTGTGATGTACCTGTGCCCGGGGCAGTGGGGTGTGTGTGTGTGTGTGTGTGTGTGGGGGGGGGGGGTGTTGTAAACATTTAGCAGACAACAGAACATCTAAAGGTCAGTCGGAGGGGAAACACACAGCAGTTATTGTGTGTGTGTGTGTGTGTGTGTGTGTGTGTGTGTGTGTGTGTGTGTGTGTGTGTGTGTGTGTGTGTGTGTGTGTGTGTGTGTGGTGTGGTGTCTCCTCTCTCTTCCTTCAGCCCCATAGTTACAGTAGCTAATGCGAAACTCATAGACTGGATATAGACACCTTTGTGTGTGTGTGTGTGTGTGTGTGTGTGTGTGTGTGTGTGTGTGTGTGTGTGTGTGTGTGTGTGCATGTGTGTGTGCGCGCGCGCACACATGCGATAAAGAGCAAGTGATCATGCAGTGAGTGTGTTTCTTTGTGCACAAGTGCGTGCGTGCGTGACTGTGTGCATACGTGCGTGAGTGTGTGTGTGTGTGACTGTGTGTGCACACAAGT
>NC_136797.1:22121548-22136548 GCF_951216825.1 Electrona antarctica
GTAGCAACATATCCATATATATATTTATTTTTTTTCCCCCCAGAAAACTCTTTTTAGGATTTAGAACGGTGGTTTGCAGTGGTTCTCAAAAGTAGCAGATCTACAAAAGTGTAAGGCGTCCTCGGGTTCATGGAAGGCGCTATATAAATTCAAGCTATTATTATTATTATTATTATTACAAGCTCACATCGCGTCACTTTGTGCCACGCTTGCAGGCTTTGCACATCTGCTATTTTTGAACTTTTTTGAAAAATCTTGAAATGTTTGAATCATTTAGATTTGAACACTCTCTTCTGGGGGTCCCTGGCTGGCTCAAAACATTTTCAGATGGGGGTCCGCGGCCAAATATATATATATATCCAACTCGGGGGTCCTTGACACGAAAAGGTTTGAGAACAACCAATTTAGAATTGGCCATTTGTAGAATCGGTCTCAGGTCTCAATGGCTTAATACATTTCCTTTCATTTGCCTCTCTCTCTTTCAGTTTTGCTTTAACGAGTGCACGAGTCACAGCAATTATTTTTATAGGAACAGTAGATGGGAGGTATATACCCTGCCCCTCTGAAGTGTGCGCGCTGGAGATTGAGCGTGTTTTTAGATTGATGAGAAGTGGAAGGGAGAGAAAGGGAGCGCCGTCGCCTTACATAAGAGCATCCAGCCTCAAAGAGGCTTATAATTGCTTCTTAAGTTTCCTAAAAAGAATATTAAAGACTTCTGAAAGGAAAGGATCCGCAAGAAGGGCTTGGGTTCATTTATCCAGTGGTGTACGTAAAAGTAACACACTTTAACATACTTCATACAAGTTCGACTCTACAGCTCAGAGACCAATGCACGTTTTACTCCACCACATTGAAGTGGCACTACTGTATGTAACTTTCTTTTAATGGATAAAATGTAATCGTGTCCCATCTGTATGGAGAATGTGAATACAATTATAACATATACATGTGGGGTGGTCGTACTTTGTCCCCCTACTCTTCTATTGAGACATTTAGATCGTGTCTAAGGTCATGTCTCACCTAGACACACAGGATCTGACACGGATTTTTGACCTGATGGTCAAGATTAAATGTATCCCCTGAGCAAGCAGACAGGCTCTATAGAGGCTATGCATGTGACATCGTTCTACCCAGCAGTTTTGCTGGAACGCCTACTGAGTGGCAAAAAAAACCCTTTATGGCCTTGACAGCCCATACATCCAAACGGAAAAGTCCTATCTATCTAAACGATGTGAAACTCATCAGCGTTGCAGGTGTATTCCTCTTTTTTTGTTTTGGAGTTTGGAAGCGCTCGTTTCCAATAACGGGTACAGGCTGTAGTTTAGACATACTATTGGTCCGACTGTCACCAGACAGTGGCCTTGTGGACCAGACAGTGGTATTGTGGTTAGAGTGTCCGCCCTGAAACTGGGAGGTCGGGGGTTCGATCCCCGGCCGGGTCATACCAAAGACAAAGTAAAAATGGGACCCAATGCCTCCCTGCTTGGCACTCAGCATCAATGGGTTGGATTGGGGGGGTCAAATCATCAGCTGCGGCTCACCGCTCCAAGAGATGGGTCGAATGCGGAGAACAAATTTCACTGCGGTAACGCGTGTGACTAATCGTACGACTTTGACTTTGATTAGACAACCTTCCCCTAACCACAAGCACGGAGCAGCACATATCCGACCGCTGTTTCCGCATGTCGGTCTGTAGGTGTGTCTAATCTGCGTGTGCCTCCCTCCAATAACGCAACGTCCTGCTGCGTGTCCTGGTGTATTGTTTCGATATGGCAACACAGAGAAAAGTTACATACATATTCCTTTTAACCCATTTAGACCTGACGTCGATTCTACAAATGCGACAGTTTTCTCGAAAACCCTATGTTTCTATGTCAGCGGTGCTCAACCTTTTTCATGTCAAGGACCCCCCAGAATTATCTGTAATTGGCCGCCGACCCCCCATCTGAAAATATGTTGTTCCAGGGACCCCCCCAGAAGCAAAGATTTGAGTTAAAAACTCTAAAAGAATATATATTCAAAGATTTGCACCACATTTTCACGATTTTTCAAAAATAGCAGATCTACAAGCACTCAGTGCCGCGCTACGAGCTTGTAGATCTGCTATTTTTCAATAGCTATAGTATAACATAATCCTTAAAACACCAAAAGGGGTTATTATCATTACAATTGCAGTGTTTTGCCAATTATTTGGTCGGCCCACTTGTAATATCCAGCCACAACATCGGAGTACTTCTTCCACCTGTCATGTCCTTCTCACAGAGGCTTCTTTCTTGGTAATGAAAATGACTGTCAGTGTTTACAGTTCACAGCCAGGCCGCCATCTCCCCTCTCATTAGTTATTGATGGAAATGTGTGCCGCTAATTGCTAATTAGCTATAAATTGATGACTCACGGCAGAATTTTCCGCTTCGGAAATTGACTGTTATATGTATTGAATAAAACATGACAGGCATATAAAGCTGACTGGGTCGGAATAGAGCAGCCAGGTGACAGACAGACAGACAGACAACACAGACAGACAACACAGACAGACAGACAGACAGGCAGGCAGGCAGGCAGGCAGGCAGGCAGGCAGACAGACAGACAGACAGACAGACAGACAGACAGACAGACAGACAGACAGACAGACAGACAGAGTTGCTATGCAAGTTGAGACAGATTCATATTTATATTTAGTCGGTCTGACTTTCAAGCTGCATTCATACTACTGTTTGAGGTGATAGCTTATCACCGCAGTGTAGTTTTGTAAGGGTTAGAAAACTACAACATTGCGTCATTCGCAGTGGTGATCAGCTATCACCGCGCACACCAGACAAATCTCTCTGTTTTTACTGTCAGACAAGTCCACTCTGGAGCTATCACCCCGTTCACTGATTGGTCTACAAGTTGGGTGGGCGGTTTCGCAGGCACAGGGTTTTTTGCATCTGAACCAGGGGGGAGGCGGGGTCAGTGCTTAAGGACATCACCGCCAGTATGATGGCCTCGACTCCTTATGAAGGTGACGGTAATGGGTGAAGGTGATAACTTATCACCTAAAAATGGAGTCTGTACGTATGAGTAGTTTGTGGGCAGTTGTCGAGCACTGACAATAACCGATCTACGAGCGTGTAGGTCGGTGTGAGTGTTCATGGGCGTACGCAGGTATTTGTGTGGGTGAGTATGTGTCTGCTTCTGTTGAGGCACATTGCTGTAGTGTAGTGTTATACTGTTATTGCAATGAAACATGAAGGGCTGCCTGCCTGCAACTGTCGACTGTTGTCTTAGCGATTATTCCATCGATTACTTTCCCTCTATCAAATCGAATAATCGAGAAGCACGAGAGGCATGAGACATGAAACAATTCTAATAGATTTTCTCAATGAGTTGAATCAATTGGTATGCTTTTTTTTTTCTCATAATTTTTATCCCACGATTTTGTAACCCATTTTTCACCCCTGTGTCAATTATCTAATGTGATCCTGGGCTCTACACACCCTCCGCCAACCTAGTCCCCATATATGGGGGACATGGGGAGAGCAACGGACTTGAACTCATGCTTCCTTCATGCCCGAGTGTCCAAGTTGCTCCTTTACACCTGACAGGGGGCAGTTTCCCTGGTTGGACGTAGCGCGTGGAAGGAACACGTTATTCCAACCAGTTCCTTTCCCCTCCATCAATTGGTATGATTAAACACTTAAGCCTTGTTTTATACTTTGTCGATTGTCACAAAAATAGCAAAAATAGCAGTCGTATCATGACGTGTTGCGAGCTTGTAGCCATTATTGACTATTTCTAATAATGGATTAAATTGATTCATTGTATAACCTGTTATACCCCTAGATACATGCTGATAGATAAATTCTGACATGTTGTTTACACGTCATGTCAAGTTGGCCACTCCATCATATTCTGTTGCTCAACACAGATAGAACTTTGGGCCCAGACCGTGTTCCATATAGGTCATATTTGGTCATCTTGCCCTTTTATCATCATTTTACTCTTAGCCTACTGCCTGTTTACCCTGGGTTGTTCTCCTTATCCTATTTATGTTATGTCACCATCCACGTGCCTAATCATCTCAGATTTAATATCATATATCTTGTTGACTCCTTATTCGGTCTCCATAATGTCTGTCCCCAGTCAAGTAAATTCACCATACTGAGAGGTCTATTTTGATTTGAGACTACATGCATTTGACCTTGGTGCCCAGTGAGAAAGTAGATAGGAGTATTTCTCTCTGTCGAAAGTTCAGTGCAGGGAAAGTTATCAACAGGTTGCCTGGCAACGCCAGCGTCCACGCTTTCCCGGTCTATGGCATCAATGACGGAACCAAGGAAGATGTCACGATACCAGTCTCATCATCCATGTGCTGGTCCAATGAGTACTCGACAACCAGCACCACCGTGGGATATTGCGGAAATGAACTATCTCAAGCCAATGAACAGTTTATCAACAACTGACGTCAGATGCAGTATAAGCCAGGAAGATGCTGTGAAGAGGGGCAGTTCGGATCCATATTGGAACAATTGAATACTCTAAATTATAGTGATGTATTGTACTATTATTATTATTATCTGAACCATGTAGCACATTCTCTATGTAAATTGACTTTATTACCTACTAAAAATTACAGTTAAAACCTTAAACTTCCTCTCAGAACTTTATTTCGTCTGTCTCCAATTCGTTTTTAAGGTATCCTTCTATTTTTTATGGTAGAGTGACTGTCATTCAAGATTTAAAGGGCTACTCACTCATTTTTAAGGTAAATACAGCACGGTAAATGGTCTCCCTGCTGGGTTATTGAAGATATATATATTTACAGTCCTTTCTAATTAGCATTACAGAATAGATATAATTTATTTTTATCCATTAATACGATCCTTGGGGTCGCCGGAATTTTATTTCCATCAATTGGTCGATCGAGCCGGAGTCAGAACCCTGCAAGTGTTAATCACTAGACAGGGGGACAGAAAAAAGAATCAGTTTTTTTCCAAATTTACAGTTATTTTTTCCCCATTTTTTTTCCCCATCATAATTCTTTTTTAATTAGACATTTTTGTTGCCTCGTTTGAAGAGCTGCTCTCCATCTTGACTCCTTCAACGTGAACAACGATATAAGGTAGGAATCGATTTACAGAGAAAATGTGCTGCATATAGTACTTACATCATGGAAAATTATTTACATCTTTAGTAAATAAACGCAGACTCATATGTGACGGAGCTATCATGGCCACGTCAGATATGACGTCTGTTCCCTCTCCCCCTCCACACACCTTTTTCCCTTTTGGTTTTATTCTTATTTTTTATTTTAGCGCTGTGGCATAGCGTAGCTTTTGCTTTTTACTAGATAGTTTAATGATTATTATGATTCATTTATCTCGTTCCCCTCCTCAGCTGAGGCGATTTTTTCCCTGTCCGACTGTTTTAATTTACGCTTTTCTTATCTACATTTGTTTTGTGTCTCCCATTACACTCCCGTTAGCGTGCGTTTACTTTGTAATGCATGTCAGTGCAGTCTCAGTGCGTGTGTGTGCGTGCGTGTCCCCCTCCCAGTCTATGTGTGTGTGTGCTGTGGGAACGCCATCTTGTTTTATAACTTCAGAAGTGTATTAGGAATAGTTATTTTTACAGTTTTTACTGCATTTACATTTTTTTATCATTGCCTTAAGATTACATCTGGATATTTCTCATAATATTACATGTAACATTAGGTACAAATTTCAGTGTATCCTATTTTGTGTCTGTATGCCTGAAAGAGCAGCCCTGGGTCGGTGTATCTGCGTGATATCTCTCATGTGAAATGCACAGTGTGAGAACAGTCTCTTTCTGTCTGTCCTCCCTCCTATATGTGAAATACATAGTGTGAGTGACATATGTCTCTGACATATGTCTGTCTCTCTCTATTCTCCCTCCAATAAGTGATATGCACAGTGAGAACGGTCTGTCTCTGTCTGTCCTCCCTCCAGGTGAGATTTACGGGGAGAACGCTGGGCCTGGGTCTGTCTCTTTCTCTCTCTCCCTGTGTATGTGTGGAATACTCCCTTTTTGAATTTAATTAATTAATTAGTCATAAAAGTTTTAACATTCAAGACATAACTTATTCTCCCTATTTATCATTTTTTATTACTACATTTATTTTGTCCAATTTAATTAATTTCATTTTCTCCTGCATGCTAACGAATGGTCACAATAGGTTGTCTATCATACATCTAAACTTTATAACGTTTCAGGACATACGTAGGTCCTATCTCTTCAGTTTGGCTATACCTCTCCTAACTTCATACTGTGAGTGGCAGAGCGTTGTGTTTCAGTTAGCTGCTGGAGTACACTGCTTGCGTCGCCTCTATATTTTCTTTCCATTATATTTTCTGCTCTTCTTGGCCGGAACAGTAGAGGATTAACAGGGTACTTATTTTATCTTAACCGTGACCCTCAACAGTATTTAACTCTTAGTTATTCTCCCTTTAGAATTATTTTCCCCTTAAAGAAACATTTCACCATTTTCCAAAGTGAACAGATCACACTGTTCTTTCCATTCATTTTTTAAGTATATTCTCCTCTCTTTTAACTACAGGAGGGAGATTATGTAGCCCATTTTCATTTCTTTCATTTGAACACTTTCATACCGGCATTTATTTTATAATTTTCTCTCCATTTCATATTTTCCGGCTATAGGCAACTAATGCCTATTTTGCCATTTATGGGTACGATGTCTCTGACATACCAGTTAGCACTGGGGGAATGAGTGTTGAGGGTAGCCATCTCTTCACTCCCGTATACTTTGCTGATTCGTGAACTACGAGACAATTTGACCGTCTATTTTTGGCCATTAAGTGCTAGGAGCCATGAAGTGCTATCTGCTAGTTTATCGAGAGGCTTAACCTGTCACGTGTTTTTGTGTAGGGTTGTCTGATTTTCTTCCTCTGCGAGGAACACCTTTTTATGACTTTTGTGAAAGTCAATTTATAACCGGTGCAAATATTTGTTTAAATGTATCATTTATTAGTCATGTTTTTGCCCATATGATTTAACCTGTCTCACCCATGTGTTATAGTTTTCCTATATGGAATTCTGCCTGCCAAACTACACAGTAAACCCTCAAGTATTGTATTTTTTTATTTAATTTTTTAAACACCCAGTTACATTGTCATTATACATTCTCACCTGATATTTTTCCCTGTATAATTCTGATATTTTGTTTTCTTTATGGTTCACCCACAGGATTTTCTGGCCACTATCACTGGTATAGACGTGAAGGGCGGGGTGTCAGGAGATCAAGGAACTGGTGTGCCTCCCCATTAGGACCGACGAGGACTCAGGAAGTATTGAATAAAGGGAATGAGGAATATACCATCTCATGTGAGTTTTGTCTAAATTATTTTCAGGATACATGCACATAGATCCTATGGACTTGTATCCAGGCCTGTTGGCTATGAGAACCCACCTTTGTGGGTGATAATGTTAGTAAGGTTTCCACAGGACCCTAGACTAAATTTTTTGACTTTTCACTAACTTCTACCTGTCATAAGGATAGCCTCTCTTAAGTTTACTGTGGTTTGCTGTTTGAGAGCTCTGAAATGTGACCCACTGATGTGATCTGAAGGAATGTGATTAGTGCACCTGGCTGACAAAGCCCCCATGTTGAAGGTACTGTGGTCCATTTGAACCTTGGCTCCAAATTGTAGGTTGTTTCGGTCATTAATTTCATAAAGACCCATTTTTGGGTGGAACATGACATGGTATTTTTCTGTTTACCTTAACTTCAATGCCCCTTACCTCAATGTAGATATTTTGATATATAGATATATTTTACCATCCCAATTTGTTCAACACCCAATCCCATTTGTAGCTGTAATCTCATGCACATCTTTCTCCCCCCTTCTATCTTTCCTATTTTCTTAATCATTCTCATTTTTCAGATCCACCATTCAATCAATAATCAGTTCTATTGTTGTGGTATAGGGAAAGTCATTTGAGGTTTTCTACATTACAACACCTTGTTCAATTATTAGGTACATTTATATAATTATTTTGTTGCTAGTTGCTTAGCTTATGCTTCTATTATTATTATTTTTTTTTTCTTTATTAAAAAAAAAAAAAATAGGTTTTAATTGTTTTATTTTTTTTCCACATTCGGACATCCTAAATTCCATAAATTATAATTGACCTTTTCCCATTTTTAAGTAGGTTTATTTTGTTGCCACCTTGACATTATTTGTAAACTTAGGGCGGAGTTGATAGATAAATTCTGACATGTTGTTTACACGTCATGTCAAGTTGGCCACTCCATCATATTCTGTTGCTCAACACAGATAGAACTTTGGGCCCAGACCGTGTTCCATATAGGTCATATTTGGTCATCTTGCCCTTTTATCATCATTTTACTCTTAGCCTACTGCCTGTTTACCCTGGGTTGTTCTCCTTATCCTATTTATGTTATGTCACCATCCACGTGCCTAATCATCTCAGATTTAATATCATATATCTTGTTGACTCCTTATTCGGTCTCCATAATGTCTGTCCCCAGTCAAGTAAATTCACCATACTGAGAGGTCTATTTTGATTTGAGACTACATGCATTTGACCTTGGTGCCCAGTGAGAAAGTAGATAGGAGTATTTCTCTCTGTCGAAAGTTCAGTGCAGGGAAAGTTATCAACAGGTTGCCTGGCAACGCCAGCGTCCACGCTTTCCCGGTCTATGGCATCAATGACGGAACCAAGGAAGATGTCACGATACCAGTCTCATCATCCATGTGCTGGTCCAATGAGTACTCGACAACCAGCACCACCGTGGATATTGCGGAAATGAACTATCTCAAGCCAATGAACAGTTTATCAACAACTGACGTCAGATGCAGTATAAGCCAGGAAGATGCTGTGAAGAGGGGCAGTTCGGATCCATATTGGAACAATTGAATACTCTAAATTATAGTGATGTATTGTACTATTATTATTATTATCTGAACCATGTAGCACATTCTCTATGTAAATTGACTTTATTACCTACTAAAAATTACAGTTAAAACCTTAAACTTCCTCTCAGAACTTTATTTCGTCTGTCTCCAATTCGTTTTTAAGGTATCCTTCTATTTTTTATGGTAGAGTGACTGTCATTCAAGATTTAAAGGGCTACTCACTCATTTTTAAGGTAAATACAGCACGGTAAATGGTCTCCCTGCTGGGTTATTGAAGATATATATATTTACAGTCCTTTCTAATTAGCATTACAGAATAGATATAATTTATTTTTATCCATTAATACGATCCTTGGGGTCGCCGGAATTTTATTTCCATCACATGCAAGGGAGAAAATGAGGACCACAATCTGATAAAGCTAATCGACACAGAAAGCATTGTGTTTGACTCTGAATAAACACCATTCCCAACACTTTTTAATTCACATATCCAAATTAAAATACAAAAGAAAAAAAGTTTCAACCTGCAGAAAATGTGCGAGCATTGAAACGTAGCTAATAAAGACTGTCCTGATATGAAACCGTAAACAGTGCAGCTGTGAGCCACAGCCTTATTGCTTTCCTAGAATAGTTCCGTGCGCTCTACCGTTGGCTCAGCACCGAGACAGGTGCACTGATCTGGTTTATACTGTATACTCCATTCCCACACATTTAATACATCTTTGATACATCTGTTGCTAAGTGATGTCTCTTACTTTCTTAAAGATAGAGTGCCGTGATATTTTTCCACCCTAATTGCGACCGCACGTCGAATTTACTATGAAAACGTCCATTTCCTGTCAGTCAGTCAGTCAGTCAGTCAGTCAGCCACTTATTATCCCCATATATGGGAATGTCCCCATATATGGTGTCATCATCAGGGATGGAGATCCCTGATGTCATCAATATTAAGCCCATATATGGGAATGTCCCCATATATGGGCACGCATCGTGACATCACATCTAGTCACGTCTCCAAGACACGCTATACATGGCCATGAACCATGGCCATGGCCATGAACCCTGGGGTCCATTTGGTTTCATTTTATGCTCTCAGGAGTTAAATTATTGTAACACCTGCATTCTTACAAGAAGTCTACACAAAACAAATATTCTTATTTTGATCATTTCCCTGTTATTTCCCCTGTTATCTCCCTTGCTTATGGTACCACCATCAACACAGCATGGAACTGTGGACAAGACCTTATCCAACCTCAACTAAATATTCTTTAGTTTTGGGTCTGCGAGTCAAAACATGTCATCTCAATGGTGGTCCGTGGCTTAAATGCTGCATGAATAAATGATGGGCCTTGATATGAAAAAGGTTGAAAACCACTTTTCTAGATATCAACCATAATTGTCCACAGTACAGTACAGTACAGTACAGTACAGTACAGTACAGTACAGTACAGTACAGTACAGTACAGTACAGTACAGTACAGTACAGGCAGCAGTGTTGGAAAAAGTACTCAATTGTTTTACTTAAGTAAAAGTACCAATACTGCAATTTAGAACTACTTCGTTACAAGTAAAAGTACGGAATTGAAAATGAACTTGAGTAAAAGTACAAAAGTATCAGCATCAACATGTACTTAAAGTACTAAAAGTAAAAGTACTCATTCTCACAGAATGTCCCATTTCACAAGTTCAAAATGTGTAGAAAATCTATTGAAAAGAGCCGATCTACAAGCTCACAATGCGTCGCAACGCAACGCATTGTGAGCTTGTAGATCGGCTCTTTTCAAATGGCCGAAATGTATAGGGTTGAAGTGGTTAATGTATGTTTTCTAATCAAAATTAAAATGTAGTCCAAAGTAACTAGTAACTAAAGTTGTCAAATAATTGTAGTGGAGTAAAAGTACAAAGTTTGGCTCCGAGATGTAGTGGAGTAGAAGTAAAAGCACTGGAAATTGGAAATACTCAAGTAAAGTACAAATACCTCAAATTTGTACTTAAGTACGGTACAAAAAGCTTGGAATACGGATGTGTATATTACAGGAAACTCCCGTTAATCTTTCCAACAAACTCCCGTAAACTCCCGAATTGTACCATCACACCTGTATATTACCGTATATTGTATATGCCAGCTAAACTTGAGGTTTACGGGCAAAATACAGTTCCCGTAATTGCCCGTTAACTCCTCTTTTCACGCAGTGAGTACTTAGTTATTTTCCACCACTGCCGGGGCGGCACACTCACAGTACTCACGGTGACTCTGAAGGGCGTGGAGGAGGAGGAGGTGGACACAGACTCCATGTTGGGTTAGGGTTAGGGGTTAGGGGTTAGGGGTTACTCACGGTGACTCTGAAGGGCGTGGAGGAGGAGGAGGTGGACACAGACGACTCCATGTTGGCCGCCGTGCTCTTGTCCGACGAGCTGCCTGGCATGCTGCGCCGCCGGCCCGCCCTCTCTGGAGGAGAGTCTGCAAATCAGATCAAATCAACAGTTTATTTAGTATAGCACGTCATTTACATTGACCCAAGACAAACCAAAGTGCTGAACAAGAGCATGTAAACAAAAACAACGCGACAACAAGAGCATGTAAAGAAAGAAAACGAAAACGAAAAACAAAACAAGGCAACAAGTGAGAGCAGAAGTATAGAGCGTCGCAGTCCCGCCCCCTACCATGGACCAGGAAATGAATCCCAATGCATTTTTCCCATAGACATTTCAAAAAGTATTTATTTAAAGACGGTTACGCCGCGGACAAAGCCAACTCGAGTCGTGACAACTCATGACAACACAAACAATATTTTGGACCAAACAAATAATTACAAAGAAGAAAAACAACAAAAAAAGTGTTGTAACCTGCCGTTTTTTTCTTCTTTCTAATTATTTGTTCGGCCCAAAAAAAATGTGTTTGTTGTCATGATTTGTCACGACTCGAGTTGGCTTTGTCCGCGGCGTAAACGTCTTTAAATAAATACTTTCTGAAATGTCTATGAGGAAAATGAACGGAGAATCATTTCCTGGTCCATGGTAGGGGGCGGGACTGCGACGCTCTATATACATACATGGTATAAGAAGAAGGGTATATGCGTTCAGCGATCAGACAACATTAAAAGCCAGGGAGAAAAAGTGGGTCTTTAAGGCTTCACTCACACCTATACATCTAGCATACAACAACAATGTTGCATGGCAGATGTAAGCAAGTTGTAAGTGTCATGGCCGCCCCAATGCACTAACAATGGAAGTCACATGGTTTGATACAACATTTTTGCCTACAAGCTGATGTATGTATGTTGTATGTGTTTTGACTGCCCCCCCTCCCCCTCATACAACACGTTTGTCTCTTCAAACCACGTGACTCCCATTGGAAATGAATTGCGAGCTTGTATGCCACTGGAGTGGAGTCTGCATAATCAGGGAGAAAGCATCACTCTATTTTCACATCACTCTAATTTGTATATATATATATATTTGTCTTGTATTGACCTGCTTTTTTGTTTTCTGGCATTCCACTGCTTGTTATTTGTTTTATGTGAAGCACTTTGTGGTTGCATTTTATGTATGACAGGTGCTATGTAAATACAGTTTATTATTAATATATTATTATTATCATATCATATCGCCCATGCCTTTATCAATCAATAGAGCGCCGATGTCTGACATAACTGCTGCTAGAGGGCGCTATTACCCCCCTGGGTCATAGTTATTTGTTGCATTGGAATTCCCATAGGGGACTCTTAGATCACAGAACGGTATTAAAAACAAAAAAAAGACCCATGTGGATATGAAGCATCAACTGACGGTGGAAAAAGTATGCAAAGTGTGAGAAAATATTTTTTTTCTTTTCTCCAAACACAAACATTATCAAATGTAACTCGATATCAAAATCGCCGGGTGCTTTGTTTGTTTATTTTTGGAACAAAGTTCTGCAATCTAAGATTCCTCTATTGGAATTCCAACACAAACAATAACCAAGGGGTTAGTGGGAGTGACGTCAGGGACTTCAGTATACTCTCTATTTAGTACATTAATGGGTACTTTGTGGTGATGTGGACACAGGACGAGGTCACCACAAAGACACTCAGCAAGGGTCCCTGCATGGGTCTGTCAGAGGCAGAGCCCTGGACAAGGGCAACGAAAACAAATGAAAGCAAAAACAAAACAAAAAAAACTACCAGGTCAAATGCCTTCAATCTGGAAAGTACGGTTTTTGCTCACAACAACAGAGCGTACACACCAACCTTGATGCTACTTGTTGGGACAAAAGCTCCTGCACATATTATTGTACATATTGTACATGACATTGTACATATTGTACTTTGCAGATCGTTGCCGTCGGGCAGAAAGCTCTTATCTCCAAAGGTTTCATGACATTAATTTTCATTTTGCAAAGTACATTTTTTGTTTTTCTTTTAGGTTTTACCCACAAAACCTGGACTTTGAACATTCAGTGGATTGTCTGTGGTCTGCGGTTTTCTCTGTGTTCTGAAGCCTTTTTTTTTGCCGCAATGAAAACAGCCAAACAGGCCTCAACAGTGACATCTGCTGGCAAATTCTTATGTCATAATATGGGATTTGTGGACTCTTACCTCAACAGGAAAATCAGAGCACTTGTTTGAGCCAGAAAACCCCAGACCACAGAAAATCTACTGAATGTTAAAAGTTCAGTTTTTTTGGGTGCAATTGATTAAAAAAAACGTTTTTTTTTATATAAATGAATGCCCTACTTGATCATACTATAGTGTCACACAAAAGCATCAAAAGTATAGCAGATCTACAAGCTCACAGCTATTTTTGAATTTGAATCCTGAAAAGTAACGGTTTTGGACATAATGAGGTTTCCCACTCGACAGAAAAGTCGAGTGGGAAAAGTCGAAGGTACACTTTTAAATACACATTATATATATATGGTTGTTAAATTATTCTGTACAGTACAATCCCCATTGCTGCCAACACCAAAAATGTTCTGCTTCTATGAGTGAACAATCTGGGAAACCAATCAAGGAAAACTGTTGTTGAGAGATTAATGAGAGAGAGACAAATAATCCCATCTTGAATCCAGTAAATGCATGCATTGGACGACGAGTCGAATCCAACTGTTCTATTGTCCATTTCTGGTTTTCTCACTGGCACAGTGTCCTGGACAAAATCTTCTGATCTTATCAGGGTCTGTGATCCGACCTCTCTCTCTCTCTCTCTCTCTCTCTCTCTCTCTCTCTCTCTCTCTCTCTCTCACAAACGGTGTGTGTGTGTGTGTGTGTGTGTGTGTGTGTGTGTGTGTGTGTGTGTGTGTGTGTGTGTGTGTGTGTGTGTGTGTGTGTGTGTGTGTGTGTGCGCGTGCGTGCGTGCATGCGTGTGTGCATGGATACATGCGTGCATGGCATGCGTGTCAGATCTAGGCTTGTCCAGGAGGAATGCCAGTGAACGCTGAGCATGCGTGTCTACACAGGTATCAGATAGCCTTTACAGATAGCCGGCTCACACAAAGGTTGTCATAGACAATTATCTTTTAGCCACTTAGTGAACTGAAACAAGTCTTGGGGTTGGGAATTTACAGTAAATTACATGAGGCGATATACTGTATGTCACCAGCGTTTTAGACCACTTGTTTCTCAAAGTGGGGTCCGGGGACCC
The DNA here is from genome assembly GCF_951216825.1 of Electrona antarctica. Taxonomy (NCBI): domain Eukaryota; kingdom Metazoa; phylum Chordata; class Actinopteri; order Myctophiformes; family Myctophidae; genus Electrona; species Electrona antarctica. The sequence continues at coordinate 22,136,068 of NC_136797.1, forward strand.
CCCCCAGGGGTCCTTGAGGGAGTTCCAGGGGGTCCCCCAGCTAAATGACAGTTAGGAACCAAATGGACCCGTATGGGACTGTAACTCAGAGAGTAACTCAGTCCATTTGGTTCCATTTGTACACTCTCTTGAGTTCCAGTCTGATGGTCCCAGAGATAGAAATGCCATTAAATGGGGGGGGGGGTCCGTATAGCTAATGCAAGTCAAACTGGGGGTCCTTGAAAATAAAATGTTTGAGCTGTAAAAATCTTCAAATTGGGGGTCCGCGGGATGATAAGTGTCAATTTGGGGGTCCTTGTCGACATGATAAAAGTTTGAGAACCACTGTTTGACACTGATGTTTTTGGACAATGACGACGTGACTAGAGGTGTCATGTTGTCATTTATAACATAGACATTATCCCATTTTGGGCGGGAACCCCTTTTGGTGTTAGCATTATGTTATGCTTTAGCTATTGAAAAATAGCAGATCTACAAGCTC
>NC_136797.1:22139048-22169048 GCF_951216825.1 Electrona antarctica
TGAAATTGGCCACCGACCCCCATCTGAAAATATGTAGTTCCAGGGACCACCCCCCCAGAAGCAAAGATTTTAGTTCAAAACGTTCGCTGTGAAAGAATATACAGTATATTCAAAGATTTTTGTTAACGCATATACCGGCATGTCGTATGCACAGCAGCCATTCCTTTGGGTGATTCGTCACATTGAAACAGCACAAAACCCCATTCCAGCACCTGGCTGGGCATCGTGCCTCGCTGATCATTAGACATCCAGCCACCAACCTCCTGGGATCCAATCACGAACGATGGAGGCGTGCCGCCGTCAGAAGCGGACTCGAGCCACGGGAAGGCACCGCCGAGCGAGCTGAAACCAGCGAGTTGCCGTGCCGAGCATTGCGAAATCCGATTCTGCCGATTCGGCACCGTCCCAGAAATGTAGCCTATAATATAGGCTACATTTCTGTATTTCACCCCAAAATCACATTTACGATCGGTATATATAGGCCATATATACCGATCGTAAATGTGACTTTGGGGTGAGCGTTCGTCCCAACTGCCTAATCTAATCCGACCATTCTTTTATGGCCAATCACAGCGCGTCCTTTTCGGGGACTTGCACAGGTCACGTGACAGCACATGCCTTAGCGTTGAATCACCGGCTTATAGTACCCACATAGACCCACCTAGATGGGTATAGATGATGGGCCCAACTGGCCCAAATGTATGGGGTGTTTTGGGCTGATTTTTGGAGAGACTGGAATGTATATTTATGTTTGCTAACGAGCTGTTGGGACGCCGTTATCCCCCTGTTACTGAACAAGCACTGTGATGACGACCAAAATAGAGCTATTTAACACTTATTCTAACAGATAAATATCACTGTAGACCTCCCTTTCATTGAAGTCACAAGAGTGTCCTCTCGTCTCCTCACAGTTAATTACAGTGTGATGTACCTGTGCCCGGGGCAGTGGGGTGTGTGTGTGTGTGTGTGTGGGGGGGGGGGGGGGGGGGGGGGGGGGGGGTGTTGTAAACATTTAGCAGACAACAGAACATCTAAAGGTCAGTCGGAGGGGAAACACACAGCAGTTATTGTGTGTGTGTGTGTGTGTGTGTGTGTGTGTGTGTGTGTGTGTGTGTGTGTGTGTGTGTGGTGTCTCCTCTCTCTTCCTTCAGCCCCATAGTTACAGTAGCTAATGCGAAACTCATAGACTGGATATAGACACCTTTGTGTGTGTGTGTGTGTGTGTGTGTGTGTGTGTGTGTGTGTGTGTGTGTGTGTGTGTGTGTGTGTGTGTGTGTGTGTGTGTGTGCATGTGTGTGTGCGCGCGCGCACACATGCGATAAAGAGCAAGTGATCATGCAGTGAGTGTGTTTCTTTGTGCACAAGTGCGTGCGTGCGTGACTGTGTGCATACGTGCGTGAGTGTGTGTGTGTGTGACTGTGTGTGCACACAAGTGCACATGCATAGATGTGTGCTGCGTGTCCTTGTCTGACAAAGAGAGATAAGGCGGGTGTAAGGAATGTCTGTGTGATCAAAGAATGGCAACGGAAACGGAGAAAATGGAGATTCTGACTTTCAATTGTACAGTGTACACATACAGTACATTTTGTTTTGATTGTATTGTTCCACTTTTTGCTTTGGCAATGTAAACGTATCATTACTGGTGCCAACAAAGCCCTTTGAATTGAACTGAATCGAAAACACTGGTCACCAAACACTGATTGATAAACCACAGTGTGTGACTGTGTGTGTGTGTGTGTGTGTGTGTGTCATAAAACAGCATCACACAAAATAATCAAAATAAGCAGATCTACAACCTCGAAACACGAAGCGACACGTTTTGAGCTTGTAGATCTGCTGCTTTTGATGCTTTTTTCATTTGAATCATGAAAAGTGACAATTTTGGTCTTTTGGTTTCGACCCGACAGACGATACGATTGCGCGCGCATGCACGCACACACACTCTCGTTGGCGTTACATGAACACAACAGGTTTTACTGTGTGTGTGTGTGTGTGTGTGTGTGTGTGTGTGTGTGTGTGTGTGTGTGTGTGTGTGTGTGTGTAAGAGATTCCATCTGCACTCTTTCCTGAGTTATCGACTTATCCTGGTGGTGAACATTCGGTTAAAATAGCAGATCGACGGGTGTCGTATAATAACAGAAAATAGCCTAGTATAGCGCCCTGAGGGACTTCTTCAATCTTCCAGGGTTTAAGGTATTTTACTGTGTGCTAGCCCCTCCCCTCTCCTCCATCACATCCCCATGGCTGTCATTGTGACTGTCTGTCTGACACTCACTCCCCCCCCCCCCCCCACCCCCACCCACCCACCTGATACGATGATACTGTTCCCACGGCAACGTAGACAACCTGCCACAAAACCATCGCCCCCCCCTCTCCCAAATAGAGAGAGAGAGAGAATTCTTATTCCAGTCCAGTCTGGTTGGCACAGTCGCCACCTGACAACTGTAGATCTTGAGACAGGAGATTTGATCACCCAGCTGTGTTTGGTCTGTCTGTCTGTCTGTCTGTCTGTCTGTCTGTCTATGATGTATTTGTGTGTAATGTATGTGTAGTCAAGATCCATCCATCCATCCCTCCATCCATCCATCCATCCATCCATCCATCCCTCCCTCCCTCCCTCCCTCCCTCCATCCATCCCTCCATCCCTCCCTCCCTCCCTCCCTCCCTCCCTCCCTCCCTCCATCCATCCATCCATCCATCCATCCATCCCTCCATCCATCCATCATCTGCCTAGTGTGCGTCAGTCCCATCAGTCGGTCAGCCAGTCTGTATGTCCGTCAACACAAATGTGTTGCTTTTGAAATAGAGATCAGATACAGAACACAATGTCTCTCACATACTTCCTCATTGCGGGGCTGCATTTGTAACCACGGTCCAACAACAACAACAGACCATGCAGGCGCAAGAGAACATGTCTCTGTGTTCCTGACCCAGACAAGGTCATTCCAGGCGATGGAGAGTTGCCGTCAAGAGTCAAGAGGTTTAGAGGTGACTCCCTCTACCTCACACACAGAAACACAACTTATGGACCAAAAATCTGAAATATTTACGAATTTAAATAAAATACCACAACCTTTATTTGCCACACTGGAGGAGCTACAGTTGGAGGCCATCAATATTGTCCTTTTCTTTTTGCTGAGGTTTGTGTGATCTGCGCAAAAGGACAGTTAACCCATTTTGGGCGGGAACCCCTTTTGGTGTTTTAAACATTATGTTATAATTTAGCTATTGAAAAATAGCAGATCTACAAGCTCATAGCGCGCCACCGAGTGGCGCGCTACGAGCTTGTGGGGTCTGCTATTTTTGAAAAATCGTGAAAATATTTATTTCAGAAAACTGGAGGATTTAGAAGGATTTTTTAAAATGTTGAGGTCAGGCCTAAATGGGTCGAATGATAAGGGACAATATCGGTGGCACCCAACTGTATAAGTCAGTCGGCTGGTTCCCATCCGTCCGTCCACCACACACTTTAGATCCAAACAAGATACCTTGACAACTGCTGAAAGTGAGGGCCTCTATTAACAGGATGGTAGTCAGTTCAAAGTAAACCACTTTTCACTTTGACATCTTTCATACTGTATGTATGTGCACGTTATGTTGTGTTGCGTGATGTGGTCGGTATGTGTGTAATTGCAGGGTGCCAAATGCGTCCCAGACAGTGCTTGTGCATGTCAGACTGCTTGTCAGTCCAAGCACCCTTAAGTGCACGAAAATGTTGTCGTGGGAAAAGTGTTGGTGTGCCTTCCACACTATAGGGGAGTAGGGATTTGATACCTGAGAAGTGTGTGTGTGTGTGTGCGTGCGTGCGTGCGTGCGTGCGTGCGTGCGTGCGTGCGTGCGTGCGTGCGTGCGTGCGTGCGTGCGTGCGTGCGTGCCAAACCATACAGTTAAGCACTTACAAATCTATGTTTTAAAGGGCCTACTGTATATATCACTGTGTGTCGTCCCATCTGTGACGCATAAAGTGGAAATAGAGTGGAAATGACACTGAACATCCCCTACATTACCACTGCAGACTTCAGGCAAAAAGAAACGAAAACAAAAACAAAACAAAACGAAACGAGTGTCACACAAAAGCATCAAAAGTAGCACATCCGCAAGCCTCGAAACGTCCAAGATTTACGGTCTGCTTACTTTTGAATTTGAATCCTGAAAAGTGACAGTTTCGGACATAATGAGGTTTCCACCACGATTATGAACATCTAGAATTCTTTTCTTTTTTTTATAATTCAAATTCAATTTGTTTTTCAAAATTGTACAAGATCTAGGTTCAGTACAAAGCAGCATTATAAACATTATAAACCTTATAAAATAGCCAGTCCAAGAGACATAGCAGTTAAAATGAAAATAAAAAAGAAGAAAAACAAAAGCAAGGAAATGAATGGTCATTTAAGGTTCATATATACATCCAGAATTCATCCCCATGTCTCTTTCATGTTGCTTTCTGCATCTACCCTGCCCAACATATATTCATACGATGTTATTTTGATCATTTCTTCATTCCATTATTTAAGCCCAGGTGTTCTGGGGACTCCATTAATATGGTATAGGGTCAGCACCACTGTGAAGCAGCTAGTTGAGGTTTAGCGATGGAACGTTTTGAAGTGCCTTAAGACACAAAATATAACTTGTTCAAAAACAACAGCATAAACAGCACATTTTAACAAGTGACGTAACAGAGCAGGCTCCTCAGGCAGTTCATCTCAGAAAGGAGGAGACCTCAGAGACAACAACAAAGGCCCAAAGGTGACTGCTGGTCTTCAGAATGGACTCGGGAACAACCAGCAGGACCTCAGGCTGATCATAAGTGGTTGTAATACCTCGACAATGTAATTACAGGCTGATGCAGCTATAGAGACCATGACGTGTCTTTTGTTTATTTTGTTAATGTTTAAAAGTTTCACTCCCAACGTTCATGTTGCAATCCATCCTTCCCCTGGACACTCTTACACTGGACACTATTACAGACCTATAAGGATCCATTTGGTTCCATGCACTCTGAGTTACAGACCTGTAATGTGTTCAGTTGGTTCAATGCAAACACTCTCTGAAGTAAGTAGCCTTGCCGAGCCATGAGGCCCATAGGGCACGAGCCTATCTCTTGTTTCTGTAGCGTGAGGCAGCTTGATGTACAAGTACACCCCCTGGACATGACGCTAGTATGTCGCCGGGACTTACGCCCAATCCAACCCTTGATGCTGAGTGTCAAGCAGGGAGGCACTGGGTCCCATTTTTAGAGTCTTTGGTATGACCCGGCCAGGGATTGAACCCCGACCTCCCAGTCTCAGGGCGGACACTCTAACCACAAGGCCACTGAGCTGGTCAAAAACACTCTCTGAGTTATCTATAATTTAAGCCCCTCAAGGACTGCTGGGAGTCTCCGGACCCCACATTGAGAACCACGTTCCCAAAGAACCTTTGGGAAGAGCCTTTAGTAGCGAACTCTGTCCATAGTATAGGATCAACAAGCAATCACAATGTTTGGTAACACTTTTACTTGGCAGGGGCAAATTGCAATCAGCGCTTAACGATGAACTCACCATGGATTTACCGTGAACGTATCGTGAACTCATCGTAGGAGTACAGCGAGGAAGGTTTCGCTCTCTGAACGCAACGACCACCAGAGAGCCATACCCTCCTCTTCACTACTCCTACACTGCAGCCTATATGAGAATGCATCCTATGGGCATATAGCAGTGGAACGGTGCAGGAATAACATCCATAACTAATGATATATTACACATGGTAAAGTTCACCATCAGTCAATGGTGAGGACCAAGAATTAATTATATTAATGCATTCACGATGAATTAATGCAAGAGTTCATCATTGCTTCATCGACTTCACCCAGCTGAATTCATATAATTGGCCTATATACAGGATACACACACACACACACACACACACACACACACACACACACACACACACACACACACACACACACACACACACACACACACACACACACACACACACACACACAAACTGCAACTGCAACTCTTTATATCTGGCGGCTGCCCCAGTCCACCATATCTCGCCTACAGAGGGTTCAAAATTCCACCGCTAGACTCATTGCAGGAACAAAGAAACGAGAACATATAAGTATCACCCCTGCACTGGCACATGCAACTGCACTGGTTACCAGTTAAATTTCGTATTCAATTTAAAACCCTGCTCTCTGTGTTCCAAGCTCTCGACGGTATTGCCCCCTCCTATATTTCCGAACAGTACCCCCTGCCACTATAGGGCACTTCCATTAGATCTTCCATTCTGAAACCAAAGGTGATCGTGCCTTCTCTGTACGCACACACACTATGAAATGATCTTCCATTCCACATCAAGGCTATAGAGCGTCGCAGTCCCGCCCCCTACCATGGCCCAGGAAATGATTCTCCGTTCATTTTCCTCATAGACATTTCAGAAAGTATTTATTTAAAGACGTTCACGCCGCGGACAAAGCCAACTCGAGTCGTGACAAATCATGACAACAAACAAACATTTTTGGGCCGAACAAATAATTAGAAAGAAGAAAAAAAAAACGTCAGGTTACAACACTTTTTTTGTTGTTTTTCTTCTTTGTGATTATTTGTTTGGTCCAAAATATTGTTTGTGTTGTCATGAGTTGTCACGACTCGAGTTGGCTTTGTCCGCGGCGTAACCGTCTTTAAATAAATACTTTTTGAAATGTCTATGGGAAAAATGCATTGGGATTCATTTCCTGGGCCATGGTAGGGGGCGGGACTGCGACGCTCTATAGCCCCACCCTGGAGATTTTTAACTCCAACTTGAAAATGGATTTTAACACAGTTTGAAGTTATTGTTTGTTTGTTTGCTTATTTTGTTGTTGTTATTTCGTTTTGCTTGGCTTGTTTATTATTGCGTTACATGCTTCTATCCCTGCACTGTGGATAGACTATACGGTCAATTTGTTCTGGAAAGCACTTTGGGTCAACGGCTGTGCTATATAAATGAAATTGACTTGACGTATCTGAACTGTCCAAAGCCCTCCTCAAGCCCTATGAGCTTGTAGATCTTTTTTTAAATAGTGTAAATGTGTGCAAATCATATCACTTTCCCAATGAACACGTTTAACTCAAATCTTTGCTTCTGGGGGGGTCCCTGGAACAACATATTCTGAGAATGGGGTCCGCGGGCCAATTACATATAATTCTGGGGGTCCTTGACATGAAATAGTTTGAGAACCACTGACATAGAAACATTATGTTTTTTTCTGAAAACTGTCATGATTTAGAAGACATTTCTATAGAACATGGTCTCAGGTCTAAAAGTGGCTAAAGGACATGTTAAATGTTCACCATTATGGCTCATTCCTTTGTGTTGTATTGTGGTGTACACGTATATTTGTGTGCATGCATGATGCATTACAATACCCCAGTGTGGTGGCAGGCAGGCAGGCAGCTGATGATAAGGCCTCACACAAACCAATGAAAAACTGATAGCATCTAGTTAATCATACATAGAAGGAAAGAAGAATGCTGTGTGTGTGCATGTGTGTGTTCATGTATGCGTGTGCGTGTGCGTGTGTGTGTGTGTGTGTGTGTGCGTCATACGTGCGCGTGTGCGTGCGTGCGTGCGTGCCCCTGCTATAAAAGAACAGAGCTTTTGCCTCACAACATGATGTGTCATATCGTCGGGGTTTCATTTCCAGAAAACCGGGGAAAGAATAAATACGTATTTAGTCACAAGCTCCTGATAATAGCCTACGTTTCAATGGTTAAATATTTATTAAAAACCCACGAAAAATAAATGAAAACAATGATCAAACATGTTTGTGTTAAAGTAGGGCATTCATTTACAAAGAAAAACACAAAATCATAAAAAAGTTGAAATATGGAGATACAACGTTTCTACCCGACATCGACAATATGCACGCATCCATTTTGGGCGGGAACCCCTTTTGGTGTTTGGAGCATTATGTTATGCTTTAGCTATTGGAAAATAGCAGATCTACAAGCTCATAGCGCGCCACCTAGTGGCGCGCTACGAACTTGTAGGTCTGCTATTTTTGAAAAACCGAAGAGCGACTGACATAGAAACATAGCTTTTTCAGAAAACTGTCAGGATGTAGAAGACATTTTTTAGAATCTGATCTCGGGTCAAAATGGGTTAAGCTATGATATTAGAGCATACATCAGGAGGATTCGCCCCTTCCTCACGGAGAAGGCAGCCCAGGTGCTCATCCAGGCTCTCGTCATCTCCCGCCTGGACTACTGCAACTCCCTCCTTGCTGGTGCTCCGGCATCTGCCATCAGACCTCTGGAGCTTGTTCAGAAAGCTGCGGCTCGTCTGGTGTTCAACCGCCCCAAGTTCTCCCACACAACCATCCTTCTCCGTTCTCTACACTGGCTCCCCGTAGCGGCTCGCATCCAGTTCAAAACCCTGGTGTTAGCCTATAGGGCAGTGAAAGGAACAGCTCCTTCCTACCTCCGGGCTATGGTCGATGCCTACACCCCTGCCCGACCACTTCGGTCTGCCACCTCGGGGCGACTGATTGCCTCGTCACTCAAGGGTCCTTCTGGCCGATCCACACGGTCACGACTCTTTTCTGTTCTGGCCCCACAGTGGTGGAATGAACTTCCCACTGATGTTAGGACAGCAGAGTCACTGCCCATATTTCGCCGCAGGTTGAAAACCCACCTCTTCAGGAAACACTACCCTTCCTCTCTGCCTGACCTACTTGTTGTTAACTAGTTGTACGAACGCTTGTTTTCTATTGTTGTATTGTTTATTGGATCTTGTTTAGTCGATACACTTAATTGTTTTAGCTCATCCTCATTTGATTTAGCTATTTTGTCTCATCTGTTTAAGGAAATAGGTAGCTGATATATTGCACTTTTACCTTAGCGCTAGGTATACTCTTGGTTGCTTGTTTTTGCAGAAAATGCACTAAAGACTTCTGGTGATTAGTAGTTTTTGTTCCCTACCTATGTTGAATACACTTATTGTAAGTCGCTTTGGATAAAAGCGTCTGCTAAATGACTGTAATGTAATGTAATGTAAGCTATACTCTTATTGTACCCTGATGCTTGCTATCTCATAGTTGTTTAGCTATTGAAAAATAGCAGATCTACAAGCTCATAGCGTGCCACAGAGTGGCGCGCTACGAGCTTGTAGGTCTGCTATTTTTTAAAGATCGAAGAACGACTGACATAGAAACATAGCTTCTTCAGAAAACTGTCAGCATAATACGCTATACTCTTATTGAACCCTGATGCTTGCTATCTCATAGTTGAAACTTGTTTTTGGTGAAAGCAGTGAAAGCTTCTTTGCAGTAGAAACATGCACGGACACAAAAACAAAATACCCCAACATTTCAACACACAGAGAGAGAGAGAGAGAGAGAGAGAGAGAGAGAGAGAGAGAGAGAGAGAGAGAGAGAGAGAGAGAGAGAGAGAGAGAGAGAGAGAGAGAGAGAGAGAGAGAGAGAGAGAGACAGACAGACAGACAGCAGCGTTGCCATAATAAGCAACTACAGGTCTATGAAAACAAGCCCAAAAGAAGTGACTAGGCCACATGAGCATATATAGGGTATTCGAAAATAGCAGATCTGCAAGCCTCCAACACGTTATAGATCTGTTTTGAAACATGTTATCACAAATCTGATGAATACGCAAGATACTTTTGATGTGGGTGGGGTGGTCCATGGACAATGACATGTTAATTTGGGGGTACTTGACATGAAAAATAGCAACTACACTTACAAGCGACTTTACAGAAAGAAAAAACAAGCCCAAAGTCGCTTCTAATAAGCGGACATGGAAACACTGAAAGAGGGACTAAAAGGCAAATAACCTTTTTGTGTGGTTGAAGCCACATTGCCATTTTCTAATTCCGTAACAATTGCTCACTGACTATAATAGTCAAACTTTTAAAGGCCTTTTTGGAGGTTGACAAGTACAGTACCTAAAGTGTGCGTGTGTGGATATTAAAAACACACAGCTATTGGTATGGAGAGAGAGAGAGAGAGAGAGAGGGAGAGAGAGAGAGAGAGAGAGAGACTAGAGTATGCCCCATCATCCCGTTGTCAACAGTCACTTTGTAAAAGAAAAATAAGAAAAACGGTCCCCTCAGGGAGGAATACGGCATGCTCTGAAGGGAAATGCAGAACACTTATGTTATGACAGCAAAGAACAGAGCGGAGACAGAGAGAGAATGCGGTGCACACAAGCACAAGCATAGGCGTGCATGGTGTGTGTGTGTGTGTGTGTGTGTGCGTGCGTGCGTGCGTGCGTGCGTGCGTGCGTGCGTGCGTGCGTGCGTGCGTGCGTGCGTGCGTGCGTGCGTGCGTGCGTGCGTGCGTGCGTGCGTGCGCATGCATGCATGCATGCACATGCCAGAGACACAAGCACGCACAGTCAAACACAGACATTCTCTGTGGTTCCGCTGAAATGTGTGTGTGTGTGTAATGTGTATATAGCGGAAAGAAATCACAGGCTGTCATGACAGCGGCGGTTTGTTTACCAGGGGTCTTCTTGTCTGTCACACACGGCCTACGGTCTATAATCCTCTCCCTGAGTCACAAACACGTCCACTTTTCTGTTTGGTTTTCTGCGGCCATCTACATTACGACAATCCCGAGAACCCGTCGTCAAAAAATCAAGGAAAAACAGCTCCCTCTTTTCAGTCTGTCTGTCTTGAGAGACTATCACATTACAACAGCACTGGTTTTCAGATTTCACCATGCGGCAAAAAAAATTTCTTATTACAATTCGTTTCATGTCATTCAAAGAACAGAAAGATTTATTATTAGGGCATTTTTTAGGGAATTTTTTTCCCCTCGTTTGTTTTGTAAAACTTGATCATACCACTGTAGCACGGCATCACACAAAAGTATCAAGATCTTGCAAGCTGAAAGCGTGCGAAGCGACGCGTTTTGACTCGAGCTTGCAGATCTGCTACTTTTGCTATTTGGGGATTTGAAGTACAGTATGAGGTTTCCAACCGCCAGCAACGAAATGTATAAGGACGTGTGTGTGTGTGTGCGCGTGTGCGTGTGCGTGTGTGTGTGTGTGTGTGCGTTAACACTGGGCTGAGAAGACACCAGTGGACTTTTGACCCCTGAGATATTTGTTGACTGCAGAGAGGTGATGGGGTGATAAGGACACGCTGCAGCAGTCAGTGTCTCTCTGCAGTAGAGAGTCACACTAGGACAGTGGTTCCCAAAGTGGGGCCCGAGGACCCCCAGGAGTCCTTGAGGGAGTTCCAGGGGGTCCCCAGCTAAATGATAGTTTGGAACCAAATGGACCCTTATGGGTCTGTAACTCTGAGGCCTCACTCACACGGTCGCTGCAGATTGCTCTGTGCATGCTGTATACAAAGGGTGTGACACAGCTTGCAAAGCATGCAGCAATGCATTAAAGGTCTGAGTGAGGCCTGAGAGTGTACAAATGTACACCTAACGGGTCCATTTTGGAGTAAAAAATACCTCAAAATTGTACTTCAGTAATACGTGAGTAAATGTACTACTGCTGGTGCAAGATACCCGATTGCATGCATATAACCGTACATTTCTCATTCACTTATGCAGGCAGAGACAATATGCAAAGAGTGAAAGCACTTCAGAACACTCCAGAATAGATTACATACACGGTCTCAACACACGGCGCAACAATGGAAATGAGAGAGCAGACAATAAGGGTCCTTCAGCGTCCAGGAAGACAAAACACGCATATCGCTCCGTTCATGGAGAGGTAAATTAAAACTATGTGAAAAGGATATTTAGGGACAATATTCAGTGAACAAAAATAGCGACCGATGCGGCTACTGCTGCAATAATGATCTAAAACCCAAAACCTTTTGTAAGAGGTTTGCAAAAGCAGATGCTCAAGGGCACAAGGGGAGGCTTGAATTGTCCTCGGGGAGAGGGGAAAATACTTTTCTGTATTCAACCAGCAGATGGCTTGCTCTGATGGCGTTTTGATGAGCACTCCGTGGGGAGCCGTTAGGGGTCCGGTTAATGCCTGATTTATGCTTAATGTTGTGTGACGATGTCGGCTATTGACGCTGTCGCACAGAGCTGAGTACAACTAAAGATGGTGCTGGGTGAGAAAACCAAAGTCACCCAAACTTCCCAAACTTTGATTGAATGCTGTGTCTGTTCCACGTGGGTTTAGCACAGTGGTGGTTCTGAAACCCCCTACAAATGGAACCAAATCGACCCATATAGGGTCCACTTGGTTCCACCTGCACACAGAATCACACACCCGCAATGATCCATTTAACAGAGTCCTTTGCCACATATAGCCATTGAAGTAAATATTGGCCCCCGTTATTCACAAGCCACATTATGCTCCGAACATTCTGACATCAAAATGGACAAGAAATTAAATTCTCTTTTTGAGAGCCGTCTGTGTCAGCGACACACTCTGACGAGATCCAGCAACACTGATCATAATTCTGCAAACTGTTAATAAATATTTCAATCAATCAATCAATCAACGCCTTAAGGCGTTGATTGATTGATTGATTGAAATATTTATTAACAGTTTGCAGAATTACAGTACATTTCAAGCACAAACTCAATACAAAGACTGTTAACTGTGAGTGGACGACGCAATTAAGCATTACACTTGTTTACAAGAGGGTCCACCATGTTCAATTCATCAAAACATTTAGAGACGTACAGATAGACACTACTATATAGTCAAAGAACAGAACAGGAATTCATCATAAAGGAGGTAAAAAGGGAAAAGAAACATATACAGTGAGGGAAAAAAGGGGGGGTGGCGGTGGGGGGGATTCCGATTTTACGGGGGCACATTCAGCAGCCATAGGAATAGCAATAGAGAGTATGCGCGTGACATCATCATCAAACCAGGAAGTTATGCAGGAACGCCTACTGAGTGGCAAAAAACTACATTCCTGGCCTTGACAGCCCATACATACAAACAGAAAAGTCATATCTGATTGCATTAAACAACGTTAAACAATGTTAAACTCACTTTGCATGTTGCTTTGCCACTCGATTTGCCACTCGATGTGCCATCCACTTTAAGCATGTGCATACCCTCTATAGTTCAGTGCTGTGAAATAGTCTTATTTTGAGTTTTGTTCAAGCGTTTGGAGCTTGCATGGTGCCCATAGGGACTGCAGCCTGTGTGTGCTGTGCATTCAGCCCTGCTGGTGACCGCGGGGACTGCAGCCTGTGTGTGCTGTGCATTCAGCCCTGCTGGTGACCGCGGGGACTGCAGCCTGTGTGTGCTGTGCATTCAGCCCTGCTGGTGACCGCAGGGACTGCAGCCTGTGTGTGCTGTGCATTCAGCCCTGCTGGTGACCGCAGGGACTGCAGCCTGTGTGTGCTGTGCATTCAGCCCTGCTGGTGACCGCGGGGACTGCAGCCTGTGTGTGCTGTGCATTCAGCCCTGCTGGTGACCGCAGGGACTGCAGCCTGTGTGTGCTGTGCATTCAGCCCTGCTGGTGACCGCGGGGACTGCAGCCTGTGTGTGCTGTGCATTCAGCCCTGCTGGTGACTGCGGGGACTGCAGCCTGTGTGTGCTGTGCATTCAGCCCTGCTGGTGACCGCAGGGACTGCAGCCTGTGTGTGCTGTGCATTCAGCCCTGCTGGTGACCGCGGGGACTGCAGCCTGTGTGTGCTGTGCATTCAGCCCTGCTGGTGACCGCGGCCACTTAGGAGGTCCATTTGTATACCATGGTTGTACTTGTGGCGACTCAGGCAAGGGGTGTGATTTCCTACCTCGGAAATAAATCAAGGATCTTTGGTATAACTCAGTCTTACACCGGGGCTCCACCGGGCGCGTCAGCGTCGCGTCTCCGTCACCGTCAGGGAATGTTCCCTTTTTTTTTTTTTTTTAAACTTTGTTTTTATTCAGAATTTTCGGGTCACATCGGGCATCACAGTACATTTTGTAATTGTTGTCATTTGTTTGTCATTTGTTACATTCATTATTATCAACTTTCATTGTGTTACGGGTCATACAGTTCCAGGTGGGTAGGGGAACCCTCTTTGAGCAGTTTCAGTCCGTTTTAGTCAGTTCGCTCCCAGTTACAGGGTTCATGATAACTATACATCGGCATTCCATTCTTTTTGGTTGTTTAAATTAAATCAATGTACAAGATTATGAAAAAACAATGACGGAAGGTGAAAAATAAAACAGAGGGAAAACAGAGAATCCTAAAAATAAAATAAAATACGAAACGAAGGGTAAACAGTGGACAAAAAATAAAATAAAACAAAAATTTGAGCACAACAGATACAATAATGACATCATTAATGACAGAATAATGACAGTGGTCACCTCTTATTCATTCATACAGATCCTTTACAAAATGTCTATTCCCATGTATAATATCCATTTCAACCAGTATCTGTGAAACTTTTCTGTACATATCCTAACTGCGAAAGTAAGTTCCTCCATTTCGTATATGTTTTGTACAATGGCTGTCCACTCTCCTTTCTTAGGCGGGCTTCTATCCAGCCACTTCTTGGTTATTGCCTTTTTTGCTGCCACTAGCAATATTTTAAGAAGGTATTTATCTGGGGTATTAAGGTCCTCTGGTATGTTACACAGGTAAACCTTTGTAAATTCAAATTCAATCTCAAAACCCATTATTGTGTTAATGTCCGATACTATCTCTAGCCAGAATCGTTGTATTATTGGGCAGTCCCAGAATACGTGGAAGTGGTCAGCCATTGCACTATTACATTTTCTCCAACAGTTGCCTGCTTCCGGTGTCCCACTCTGTAGGCTTTTTATTTTCGGTGTAATGAAGAACCTAATCATGTTTTTCCATGAGAATTCTCTCCATAGGCCAGAACTGGTGGTTGTGGATATCACATCACATATATTCAGCCAGTCCTCCTCTGCGATGGTTAGATTTGCCTCTTTTTCCCATTTAAGTCTGATATAAGCTGTGGAGTGATTTTTAGCAGATTGTATATTCGAATATAGCTTTGATATCAGTTTCTTGGTGGTTTCGCCTTTATAAGCTTCAGTAAAGATGTAAATCAGGCCAGTTTGAGGTTTGTCTGTTTTTATGTTCTTATCAAAATGGTGCCTTAGCTGTAGGTACCTATAAAAATCTTGCTTTTCTAAATCGTGTTTGTCTCTCAGATATTGGAAGCTTTCCAGGCCTGTACTGGATGAGATCAGACAATATGTTGTTATACCATCCCAAATCCATCGTTTGAATCTAGCATCCATCTGGGCTGGTTTGAAATCTGTATCATATGCTATCCATTTCAATCTCTGTACGTCTTTATTTATCTTTTGGTCCTTACATTCCTTAAACCAGACGTTCAGAGGGACTTTCGTCCATTTACTTAATTCTCCTGAGTGTTTCCTCATGAGAGTCCTATCACCCAGTACTGCCTGGAGGGGGACATCCAATTGATTTATTTCAATTTCTTTCCATTTTGCATCGTATTCCGGATTACACCAATAGACTAAGTATCTTATTTGTGCTGCTTTATAATAGTCTTCTAAGCATGGGAGAGACATACCTCCCTCATCCTTAGGTAACTGTAATGTTTTGAAACGTACTCTTGGTTTCTTACCTCTCCAGACGAACCTGGAGATAGCCCTATTCCAGTTGTCAAATTGTTTTTTTGGTATTTCTACCGGTAAGGATTGAAAGAGGAATAGTAATGGAATGTTCCCTTTTTAATCAATGAAGGGTGGCTCCACTGCCCGCATTGCGTTGCGTTGACGGAGACGCGACGCGTGCATTCAAATTGAACCGGTGCGTTTTTTGACGCACGCGACGGAGACGCAACGCGTCCGGTGGAGCCCTGGCGTTAAGTGTCTTGCTCATCCGCACATAGATGGGGGAGACAAGGGGTCACACCGGTGACCTTATAAATACCAGACTGCCTCTCTTCCTCACTCGGATAATACGACCACGTGTGGTTATGTCGTTTGTGGTTCAGTTTAGCAAAGCCATCTAAAACATGCAACAAAAAAAAAGAGATATGTATAATGCATATGCAAAACCAAGCGGCATTCAGAAAAGAACAGAACAGAACAGAGTAGGGATCCTGTATCAGATTTGCTTGAGCAAACATTCAGGCAGAAGGTCTGTCTCTTGTTTGGCTTGGCAGTGGCATGCCTTTGTCTTCTGTCTGTGTGTGCTGGGAAGGCAGAGGAGGAGAGGGGAAAGGAAAGGAAAGGAAAGAGGAGTGGTGTGTGGAGTGCACACAGGAAAAAAGTCATGGTTCTTAAATGGTCCTTTTAAAAGGCAATACAGCATGGTTCTGCGAAGAACCATTGCCTAAAGAATCATTTTATTTAGTGAATGGTTAGTGAATGGTTCTAGAGAACACTTTATTGGTTTATTTATTTGTTTGTTTTTGTAAATGGAGGCACCTTTAACAACTTGAACCTTAGTGTCCCTATTCTGGGCATGTCTCGATAGGTGAATATATTATATTTGCCACAAATAGTAGATCTACAGTACAAGCTCATAACACGTCACGCTGTGACACATTGTGAGCTCGTAAATTAGCTACTTTCGACTAAGGTTTTGGTGTCGCGAGGTGGGGGAAAGAGCGGATAAAGTATAGACAGTCCCCTAGGAGACACGGGTTGATACGCAGGGTTTAAGTCGTTAAGGGTTGGTTAAAGAACCAAAAATGGTCACTTTGGGTTCCAGACAGAGTTGGCACCTTCATTGCTGATTTTGTGTGGAGGAGTGGGAGAAGCAGGAAGTGGGTGTTTGTGCAGTGGGCGACAAAAAGCCAGCGTTCCTATCGGCACTACCGACTTCAAAAACATCCACTAACAGCTGTGGAGCATGCAGGGTCTTTGCAGGGTCTTTGCAGGCTTGTGTCACAACATGAGATAAGGTTGCCAAATGAAACAGAACGTCGTCTAGGGGAAATATGTCACTTGCGATAGCTGAGGACCGACCTGACCCAGTGACCTAAAGTGTCCCTACGCTGGGGCAAACATCCGGCCCAAATTGCTGATCTACAAGCTCACAGTGCGTCACAATGTGGTGCATTGTGAGCTTGTAGATATGCTACTTTCCGGCGATGAGATTTGGTGTAGAGGGAAATACTAGAGGTTCAAGTATAGAGCCTTGGGGGACCCCCTAGCCATCTCCCCTCCTATCTCCGTATTCTAACTGGCCTAACTTGTTTTTTTGTCGCAAAATTAATTAACGGCTTACTTGATCACACTATACAGTGCCACACAAAAGTAGCAGATCCACAAGGTTGAAACGTGGTGGAAAGTGTAGCATTTTGCTACTTTCAATTATTAATCCTGAAAAGTAAGTTTTGCAGGAGACATGAGGTTTCAAGCCGACAGAGACATCATTGGACGACCTGCTCTACCTCCTGAGCCACAGGTTTCCACATCCATGTGGAAACCTCATATGTCCAAAACTGTTCACTTTTCAGGACCAAAAGTATAGAAAAATTAGCATATCCACAAGCTCAAACCACTGCATAATAGTGCCACGTTTCCAGCTTGTAGATCTGCTATACTTTGATGCTTTTGTGTGATGCTGTAGTAGCCTGGCTAATAAACCAGACTCAAATGCGAAGAACCATTGCCTAAAGAATCATTTTAAGTAAGTTTTGCAGGAGACATGAGGTTTCAAGCCGACAGAGACAATATGGGTCTTCTTCCCTTCTACCTCACTGACCAGTGTCCCCCAGAGGTCCCACCTTTTAACCTCTAGGTCAGGCACCAAATCTATTTGCCGAACACAGCGGTCTAAAGTTTTCTCCAAATGTTTGCCTATATTATTGCCGGATGTTCACCTATCATGACATGTCCAGAATGCTAGGATCCATCACGCGGTTACGAACACGCCTCGAGTTTATTGTCAAGGCTTTGGATGTTTGTTCACGATTTAGACCCCTATCAGTGCTTTAACCCATTTTGGACTGAGGTCGACCTTTTTCAAGTCAAGGACCCCCAGAATTATCTCTATTGGGCCACGGACCCCCATCTCAAAATATGTAGTTCCAGGGACCCCCCAGAAGCAAATGTTTTCGTTAAAAATGTTCGCTCTGAAATATATATTCAATGATTTGCGCCACATTTTAACGATTTAAAAAAAATAGCAGATCTACAAGCTCGTAGCGCGCCACTCGGTGGCGCGCTATGAGCTTGTAGATCTGCTATTTTTCAATAGCTAAATTATAACATAATGTTTAAAACACCAAAAGGGGTTCCCGCCCAAAATGGATGAATGGGATCCTCACACCGCTGGGCATCCACACTGGCCTGAAAGCAAAAGTTATGACTCTATGTACTCTGGAGATAATTGCAGTGTTTTCCTCCGTCCTTCCTTCCTTCCTTCCGTATCTCTTTGCATGACTCATGAATGCGCACATGAGGCTGGACACTATCCAGACAACATGACACGTACCACCATCAGTGTGAGGCCTCACTCAGACCTTTACTGCATTGCTGTATGCTTGTTGGATGAATGTTGTGTAGTGTCATGGCCGCCCCAATGCATTTCCAATGGGAGTCACATGGTTTGACACAACATTTGTGTTGTATGAGGGGGAGGGGCGCAGTCGAAAAACACAGCCGAAAGCCATACAACAGCTTGTAGTCCAAAATGTGGACTACAAACCATGTGACTTCCATTGGAAATGCATTGGGGTGGCCATGACACTACACAACATTCATCCAACAAGCATACAGCAATGCAGTAAAGGTCTGAGTGAGGCCTTTGCATGACTCATGATGCGCACATGAGGCTGGACACTATCCAGACAACATGACGCGTACCACCATCAGTGTGAGACTGACCAACACAACACAGTTTTCCACATCCATGTGGAAACCTCATATGTCCAAAACTGTTTCACTTTTCAGGGCCAAAAGTAAGCTCAAACCACTGCATAATAGGGCATTCACTTCTAGTCATTTTTACTAGTTGACTAGTTGCCTAGTTTACTAGTCGACTAGTTGTTTAACTACCTATTATGTAAAAAATAAAATAAATTAAAAAAATAAACTTTTTTTTTCTTTTCTTTTTTTTTCAAATAAATATGTGTACATTGAAAAACTGTGTACATGGTGACTATAACTATAATCTACATGATCTTGAGACCTACCAAATCGGGAAAAAAATAAAAAATAAACTTTTTTTTTTCTTCTTATCAACTAGTCAACTAGTACCAACAAGGTCGACTAGTGGATTTACTAGTCGACTAGTTGCTTAATGCCCTACTGCATAATAGTGCCACGTTTCGAGCTCGTGGATCTGCTATACTTTGATGCTTTTGTGTGATGCTGTAGTAGCCTTTCCTACACCAGTTCTCTGGTGTAGGAAATGGGCGTACAATTGAGCCTCTCCAGACCGTAATCCGCCGGCAGGCAATTTTTCTTTTGCCAACGGCTGATTCGGTCTGGCTTATTAGCCAGGCTAATGCTGTAGTGTGATCAAGTAGGGTGTTAATTTGAGGGAAAAAAAACAAAACGTTAGAATAGAGACGAGAGGACATTTCTGCCCGACAACGACGATATGATGATGTAATCATTGTCCTATTAGACAATGATTCACAAGACAACCAGACCCTTGAAACGTGAACCGTGTTAAGGGTCCATTGTTAAGATTCTATAGAAATGATGGAAAGTGTTGACAACGCAGTCTTTTGTGTCAGCGATAAGTCCAGTTTCCCCAGCCATCGCTCTAAGGCCGTTTTCTGGTCACACACTGGACATTTGAGAGGTGGTCTAGTGGATTAACAGGGATTAGCCTGCACCTGTCCTGTAATTGGACTCTTTCGGTATAGGGGGTGGAGAAGTGGAAGTATTTTCTCATCTAGGGGGCTTGTCCATGGTTGACGAGGCTGCCTAGCGAGAGAGGAGGTTGACGCATCCATTCATTCTATTATCCCATTTTGGGCGGGAACCCGTTTTGGTGTTTTAACTAAGCATTATGTTATACTTTAGCTATTGAAAAATAGCAGATCTACAAGCTCATAGCGCGCCACCGAGTGGCGCGCTACGAGCTTGTAGATCTGCTATTTTTGAAAAATCGTGAAAATGTGGCACAAATCTTTGAATATATATTCTTTCAGAAGACTTTTTTTTTTAAATTTTGACGTCAGGCCTAAAATGGGTTATTCAGTCTCCAGAGACCAGCCCTGGGATCAGGAGCTAATCCTGGGGCAAAACAGTGAGTTGATCTGAGCGAGAGCCGGTGGATTCCCTTCAGGTCTGTTCGATCCACTCTCTGTCCTCTCCATTACACCAGGGGTTCCCAAACGGGGTGTCTTGTGAGTGACCACATCATTATTTATATAAAACTACGCACCATACAAAATGAATGATGATCTTTTAATTTCCTTCCTAGGAATATTTGTACTTGATGCGCACACGTTTCCCAATACAGAGACAAGTCCTATACCATAGAAAAACGTTTTACACTGTTTGAGAACCACTGCTGTAAGTTGTCCGTTCACTCTCTCACGGCATGCCCTGAGAAGTGTAACATCGGGCAATTAGGTTGGATTAACTTGGATGTGTGTGGGTCATTGAAGCCTTTGTTCGGGGGTGAAACACAGCCGTAATCTCTGAGACGAATGATGAGCTAAAACAGCCGAGTGGACTCATCGCATTTGAGAAAACTGTACGGAGAGGTGATGTCACTATTTATGGAACAATAACTTCAATATCAACCGTGCTAGTGTTTTGGTAAGTAAGTTAGTAAATTGTGAGTAGCCTTGGCAACCAACGGCTCCTGAAGCCATGTGGCCCAGAGTTCAGCAGCCTGTTTCCTGTTTCTTAAGCATGCGGCAGCTTGTTGTACAAGTACACTCCCTGGATATGATAAATAATAATGTAGCATTTCGACCCTTGATGCCGAGTGCCAAGCAAGGAGGCACTGGGTTAGCCTGGCTAATAAGCCAGACCGAATCATCCGTTGGCAAATAAAAATTTGCCTGCCGGCGGATTATGGTCTGGAGAGGCTCAATTGTACGCCCATTTCCTACACCAGAGAACTGGTGTGGCCAATCGGGACACGGTATGCAATATGGGCGGGCTTTGGTACAGTGACGTTCAATGCTTGAGACCTTTGACTGACAGTAGCTCTGACCAATTGCGTCGAAGAGAAAATGTTTGAACCCGCCCCCCGGGAAACAAGATCCATACACAGCATCTCCAGACTCAAATACCACACGACAGTGTGATTTGAGTCTGGCTTATTAGCCAGGCTAGCACTGGGTAGCATTGTTATAGTCTATGGTAAGAGGACTGAAAACACTGTTGCTATACAGTGAAAAAAGCACGTAGGATGCTGAAGAAGGCTGGAGCCAGTACTCGCGCAGCCTCTCACCCTGGCTGGCCCATACCGAGGACTCGTCTGGAAACACTACCCAGTACTCACGCAGCCTCTCACCCTGGCTGGCCCATACCGAGGACTCGTCTGGAAACACTATACACAAGCTGAGAGGAAATCGCTTCAACGAGTAATATAAAGTGTGCAGAGAGAATTATTGGACGTGATCTCCCTACATGCCTGCTGTGGACACACTCCGCACAACACAGCGCTGCGGGAGAACACGGAGCGCACCCTTAAGGACCTTCCACATCAATGGTTTGCAAATGTTTTCATTTAAACATTAAAGGGGCATTCCACTCATTTTCAACATTTTACTGTCATTATTACCTTAGAGCTGTTGTGTGGAAATAATAAAAAAGTCCCCCCCCCCATTCTGTTTCCTAGAACTGGAGGTCTGAAAAAAATCATTAACATGGTGAAACACATCTTGATGACATCATCAAGATGTGTTTCACCATGTTAATGATTTTTCATACTTACAGTTCTAGGTAACATAGAATGGGGGGACCTTTTTATTTTAACAGCTCTAAGGTATATTAATGACATAGTAAAATGTTGAAAATGAGTGGAATGCCCCTTTAAGCACTTTTATTTGTCTTTTTAAAGAGTGTTGTTTGATGTTTTATTGTAGGATGTATGTTCTTTATCTATATTTTATATCTGTATTTATACATATTTTCTGTCTTTTTAAATGCTGGAGCGGTTTCGGATGTTATCAGTGTATTTAATCTCTGTCATCAGCCGCTATCAACACGATTAAATGCAGCCAGTATGGACATTTCCACATACCGACGTTGCTGTCAGCCGTTGTCCGACGTGGCGTTGGTCACGTTGTCCGACTATTACTAACCGTAACGGCTAAATCTAACCGTAACCTCAGTCTTAACCGGCCATGTAAATCAGTTTCACAATGTTTTTGCTTCGGCGATAGTAAAATTACTGACCACACGCAAAGCCACATTGTCGGAATTACGACGTCTTTGTGAAGCCATACTTCTTGGAGATGTGGATCTTCTGGCAAACTTGGCTCTGCGGAGAGCCTCAATGATATGCTCCTTGTTCGAGGCCTTGGTTTGCACAGACACGATCCCCTTAGACGAGGAATAATCAACAAAAAACAAAACATACAGGAAACATGACTGATTTCACTATGGCACAATGGTCGACTTCAGTATATCAACCTGCCTAAGCATTATACTAGGCATAAACATGAGAACATCATCACAATATCTCAAGAGCCACAGTCATTTCCCAGTTTCCTTTGTTTGGATGTAAAACCTGATGGGAAACTGAGTCATGACAAAAAGCTCAGTGTTGTTGCAGTCAATATGTTTCCCAAGTGAACAGTGGTGGACGAAGACTCAAACGCTTTACTTAAGTAAAAGTATCGTGAAAATGCAGCACAAATCTTTACCAGAATGTAGAAATACAGCTCTGTTACAAGAAAAAGTCATGTATGCAAAAAAGAGTACAAAAAGTGACCCCTGCCATATATGGAGCTGACATCATTCTGATATCAGCATAGACTCCATATTTGGGCATGCCTGACAAAGAACTCCATATATGGGCATAAAAGGGACACAGACATAATATCTGGGTGGGCCATCTTCAACTTGCACCGTTCCAAGTAGGCCAGTGCCCAACGGGCACCGCTGTAGAGGCTCCAACTCATAATATCT
The DNA here is from genome assembly GCF_951216825.1 of Electrona antarctica. Classification (NCBI taxonomy): domain Eukaryota; kingdom Metazoa; phylum Chordata; class Actinopteri; order Myctophiformes; family Myctophidae; genus Electrona; species Electrona antarctica. The sequence goes on from NC_136797.1 coordinate 22,162,025, forward strand.
GGGTAGGGCATTCATTTCCAACTTGCATCGTTCCAAGCCCTAGGTGTGCACTAGGTGTGCTGTAGAGGTGTCAGGTAAACCTGACAGTCAAACATGCCAATGAAAAAAACAGTGATATAGTGACATCACAATATCATCCCCTCCCCCAACCCATCCCCCTTTATCATACAACCACAGCTGTGGGTGTGGCTTCAGTTCCGGTGGATCATTCACCACCCATCACCACCCACCAGGCAAGCCAGGCATACTTAATGAAATGGTGGGCGTGTCCACGTAAAAACGGCATTTTAACAAATACTGTACACTTGTTCTGAAAAGATTCTTCCTCCTTAATATAATAATAATATCTGATGATCATGTTTTAGGGTGGAATAGTTACTTTACTTTACTTTGAAGCCAATTAATGTGAAAAAGCCAAGTAAAAACGTCTGATTTGTGTTCTCACTTCCCACCAGTTTGACACACAGAGAGAGAGAGGAAACTGATCTGCTGCCATCATAAACAATCAGCCAAGGCCAAATTCACTGACATGAATGATACTTTTTTTCTTCTTCTTGTTGCTAGCCCACACACACTCACTCAGCATCAATATTATGCTCTTCCAATAACTGTAAATGCTTTGGTTGAGTTATTTTTTCAAGTGGTGGACAGTAAACAAAGTACATCTAGTGAAGTACAGTACTTAAGTACAGTACGGAAGTACAGTACGGAAGTACAGTACAGATACTCAACACATACTTGAGTGACTTTCACTCCACTTCATTGCTAGGAAGAGGTAAAAGTACAATATAGTAGAAATAAAACAGGCCATCTACTGTACTCATATGATACAATGTTTTAATAAGCTTTTCTTTGCCACGTTTGGAGCTTGTGGATCTGCAACTTTTGATGCTTTTGTGTGACGCTGTAGTAGTGCGATCAAGTCACGACCGGGACCCATGCATGGGCCACAGAGACATGTTTTGTATAAATATAAATATATATTTTTGTTTGCTCTTGCCGTTAGAGAGATGGCCAAGTGGAGAGTGTGATGTGATGGTGTTTGATGAGGTGATTTAGTATTTTAGTGTACAGTGGTCTCACTCAAACCACCACATCTGTCATCTCACGAAATGTGCCAACCTAAACTGCTGTATCTCTCCCTCTGTGTATGTGTGTGTGTGTGTGTGTGTGTGTGTGTGTGTGCGTGCGTGCGTGCGTGCGTGCGTGCGTGCGCGCGTGCGTGCGTGCGTGCGTGCGAGCGTCTCAGTCACACAGATAGAGGAAGTGAGAGAGACACACTTGGCAGCAGGTGTTTATGGGAGCAAGTCTCTCCATAAAAAAGGAGATGATAAAGAGGTGAAATGAAAACCAAGATAGAGAGAGCTATTTAGAGCAGAAGTCTTCGACGTTTTTCTGCCCAAGAATCACATACAGTAGCTGAGAGAGAGAGAGAGAGAGAGAGAGAGAGAGAGAGGTAGCAGGGACTCCCCACTACTACATTGGATACAAGTGTGTTGCACATTCAACTTTTTCCTAGATTAAGTTCCCAGGCTAGCACGCGCACACGCACACGCACACGCACACACACACACACAGTGGAGTACCACCAACGGGCTCAACAGGTGCAGTCGGGGGGTTAAGTGTCTTGCTCAAGGACACATCGACACTTAAGCCAGGAGAGGCCCGTGACCTTTGACCCCAGAAATAACTTATTTCAACAAAAGAAAAAAGTAGTTACTGAGGTCAGGCTTTGGACGGCAGCATTGTTTGTTGAAGTCTATCTTTGCATCTCCTGAGGATACATTTCTATGGAAATAAACTGGAAGTGTCACTCACGAAGCTGTGTCCTGCTTGCACAAAAGGCTCTATCAGTTAGATCGCTACCGTCAGGCAGAAACCTCTCATCTCCATATTCAAATGTGTTCCTTTCGTAAATTAACGCCTTAAGGGAACCCCTTTTGGTGTTAGCATTATGTTATGCTTTAGCTATTGAAAAATAGCAGATCTACAAGCTCATAGCGCGCCACCGAGTGGCGCGCTACGAGCTTGTAGATCTGCTATTTTTGAAAAATCGAAGAACGACTGACATAGAAACATAGCTTTTTCAGAAAACTGTCAGGATGTAGAAGACATTTTTAGAATCTGATCTCAGGTCAAAATGGGTTAATTACGTACTTGATCACATCACAGCGTCAAACAAAAGCATTCAAAAGTAGCCGATCCCCCCCAAGCTCGAAGCGTCAAACGTGGCGTGGAGCGAAGCGTTTCGAGCTTGTAGATCTGCCGATTTAGAAAAGTAACGGTTCTGGACATACTGAGGTTTCCGCCGGACAGAGGACAAAATGTAGAGGTGCGTCTGAAAGAAGACAATGTCAGCGTGTGTTCAGTGTGACGGTCAGACATGGCGTGAAATGAAGGCTTCACAGCGTACGGTGACAACAGGACAGATCACGACATGTCCCTCTGTTGGCTCTGTCACTGTTCCCTTCCCACATGCTGCCCCGAGATAAGAGATATGTTATTATGGAAATGTCAACACTTGTAGCTGAACGATCTGGTTTGATACGGGAACTAGCACTGGCGTAAGCTTTCCTTTTCTCTCGCTCACGCATGCACGCATGCACGCATGCACGCACGCACGCACGCATGCACGCACGCACGCACGCACGCACGCACGCACGCACGCACGCACGCATGCACGCACGCACGCACGCACGCACGCACGCACGCACGCACGCACGCACGCACGCATGCACGCATGCATGCACGCATGCACGCATGCACGCACGCACGCACGCACATGCAGTGGTGTAAAAAGTACTCAAATGTAAGGAGTAAAAAAAGTTATCAATACTGCAATGTATAATTATTCTGTTATAAGCAAAGGTCCTGAATTCAGTACAAAAGTATGGGTATAAAAAATATTTAAAGTACTAATAAGTATAAAAGTATAGCTCATTATGCAGAATCCCCCATTTCAAGTTTTCAAATGTATAACAATCTTTTGAAAATAGCAGATTGACATGCTCACAATCTACAAAGTGAATAGTAACTAAAGTTTTCAAATAAATGTAGGATCTGACATGTACTGGAGTAGAAGTAAAAGTATTGGAAATACTCAAGTAAAGTACAAATACTTCAACAAGTACACTACTTAAAGCTGCTATAAGCAATAATGTCAAACTTTTAACACCTTGCTTGCCCCGGGCCTCCATGGTGTTAATGACCTTTTTTTTATTTTTTTTCTTCAGACAGCCAGCAATCGGTAAAACGCTCCCAAAAAATGTTTGTCTCTGTGACACATCTAGGGGTCGCAATCTGCATTCAACGATTTTCCTAGAAGCTTTGTCATTGGTCGATTTGCCTGTCTAGTGTCTACTTCCGTCATTTCGACCGGGTTTTTTTTTCTTCAACCAATGACAAAGCTTCTAGGAACATCTTTGAATGCAGATTGTGGCCCATAGATGTGTCACAGAAACTAGATTTTTTTTGGGAGCGTTTTACTAATTGCTGGCTGTCTGAAAAAAATTATTAAAATGTTGACATATTATTGCTTATAGCAGCTTTAACCCATTTTGGGGCGGGAACCCCTTTTGGTGTTCCTGGGGGTTCCTGGAATAACATATTTTCAGATGGGGGTCGGCGGCCAATTACATATCATTTTTGGGGTCTTGACATGAAATATGGAGCACCACTGATATAGAAACATGAGGTTTTTCATAAAATTGTTATGATTTATAAGATTTTTTTTTATTTATTTCAGGCCTAAATGGGTTAAGTAAATGTATGTAGGCCTACTTACTTTCCACCACTGTGTGCATGTGTGACACACAGAGACTACATAAAGATCACGGGGGACACTTCCTTGACATAAAGAACACGTATGGGTAGGGTGCTGGCACATGCACACATGGCATCAACGCATGGTGTTGTGTGCTGGCACACTACACACTCTGTCTTTCTTTTATCTGTATTGTATTGTACTGCATTGTATTGTATTGTATTGTACTGTATGTGTCATTGTATGTTTAGTTTTACTACCATTTTAAGAGCCTGCTCAGGGACTACAGATGTAAATTAGCTTATGGCTAACTCTGGCACATTTACATGGAAGTGAAAACTGAAATGTTGATTAATGAGCATTGTCCCTGTCAAATAAATAAATAAATAAGTATAGCAGGGCATGTTCATTCCTGCATGAACGACAGCGTCTTGTGTGTGGCTGAGCCTGCCGACTGCATTTCACACATTTACTAGCTCCAGGGCACATAATGTAACTGCCTGCAAGCTTTTAAAACGCGTCTTTGTGTCGGTTATGAGGCAAATAAGGGAGAGCATATCAGAGACAGCTGCATTACATATTTTACACTAGCTTCCACGGTGTGAGCCAGAGATCCATGCATCTTTTACAACCACAAAAAGGCACATTTTGTGAGGAGTGAAAAGTTCATAGAGGAAGAGAGAAGTGAGAGACCAGTGATCTACACTGAGCATTTGCATATTGAAACTGCAGGCAATTATTATCTTTGAAAAATCGAAAACAGCGCGCCACCGAGTGGCACGCTACGAGCTTGTAGTTCTGCTATTTTTGAAAAATCGAAGAACGACTGACATAGAAACATAGCTTTTTTGGAAAACTGTCAGGATGTAGAAGACATTTTTAGAATCTGATCTCAGGTCAAAATGGGTTAAAAGCAATATTAATAGGGTTAGGTAACCCCAGAGTAGTATAAAAGAGAGTAATGACACTCCCGTTCACTCTCATTGTAACAATGGAATGCGGAAGCACTCATTCTATCTCAATGGAATAGTTCCAGCCATAGGAGCAATGTTTGGAACTATCGCCCATAGGCAGCCGCTTTGCGGCGAGATGAAAGCGTGTCACCACTCTCTTACTACATTACTCTGGGTAACCCTAACCCTATAAGAACAAGAATTGTCTCTGTTGGGTAGAAACCAAATGTCCAAAATCGTTACAGTGCTTTTGACACTTTCTGTGTGACGCTGTAGTATGATCAAGTAGGATGTTCATTTACTGGGGAAGGAAAAAAAGGTTAAACAGGAAATAAATATATTTAAAAAATTGTGGCACGACATTTGTGTGCGTTGGGATTACCTATCACCTACCACACAGTATGCAGCAATGTCAAGTTACAGTGTGAAGTCGTAGGTATAATGAGATAAACCCACATGTCTTTCTTTGTCTTCTTTTATCCCAAAACGCAACAGGCCACAAAGTGTCGCTTTATCAATTCAGGCCCATTTACTGTAAAGCACATTAGAGGTACTGTAACTGTATACATATACATATTTGAACTCTAGCGTCCTTCTGAAGAAAACCATGCAGGGGTTAAACCACTTCATCCCTAAATCATTGTTGCCGGGCAGAAACATCGTATATCCATATTATTTTCACTTTTTGCGTGTTTAAAAAAAATAATACAAAAATTCATAACACAAAAGGATCAAATGTAGCAGATCTACAAGGTCGAAATGCGGCGTGAAGCGATGAAATGTGAGCTTGTGGATCTGCTACTTTTGAGTGGATCTTCTACTTTTTAATGTGAATCCTAGAAAGTAATAACTTAGTCTCTGTCGTGGTTTCCACCACGACAGAGACGATAAAATAGGGAAGGCCAGGATGAAAGTGGTCTAATCTGGTTCTGTGTGGTGAGTTCCACAGGGATCAAGGCTGGGGACACTTTCATTCTCTCCTTCTGAGCATCATTGTGTGCTTCTGTCTGTGCTACGTTTGTATAGGGCCTATATGAGCTTAGCTGGAAAGATCAAGACTGCGTGCGTGCATGCGTGCGTGCGTGCGTGTGACAGTCATAGTATGAGTGAGTGAGTATGTGTGTCAGAGTCAAAGAGCATGATGTCTGTATGTGTGTGCATATCTGCTTGTGTGAATGCAAGCTTCTTTATGTATGAGTGTGTATATTCATTTGAGTGTTTACCTATTCCACGTCTATTCATGTTAGTGATTGTGTGTGTGTGTGTGCGTGCGTGTGTGCGTGCGTGCGTGCGTGCGTGCGTGCGTGCGTGCGTGCGTGCGTGCGTGGTCCTTTGAGAGGTGAATGACAGGCGGAGGTACTTCAAAGCAGCCCTGTCATCAAATAGAGAAGTAAAGAGAAGAAAGAAACCTCTGTCTGTCTGTCTGTCTGTCTGTCTGTCTGTCTGTCTGTCTGTCTGTCTGTCTGTCCCCCAACAATATATAATAATACTCTTCCTTTTCCCTTCGATTCACAGTCACAATAGTGACCTAGAAGAGTTGTCCCCACGTTGTTCCTGTAATATTACGAGTGTTATTATTAGTATTGTTCATGCTGCTACAATTTCCAAGGAGCCAGAACCAATTAATTTGCACGCTTGAGTTCCTGTACACAAGACAGCAAACACCTTGACCGGAGTCCAGGCTATGGGATCTGTCGTCATGCTTAACAGCCCTGCAGCCTATGGGATCGTAGCCGCTGTCATGAGAATAATGACGCTGGCCCTAGACCCCTGGAGGGACTCTGGCCAACAAAGTTGGCCTATATAGAGCGTTGCCGTCCCGGCCCCTGGGAGGGCACCAGGACATAATTCCCCATTCATTATCCCCATAGACGTTTCAAAAAGTCTTTGTTTAAAGACCTTTAAACCCGACCAAAAAAAAAGTTCTGCCCCAAAAAAAATTGTTTATTGTCATGAGATGTCACCCGCCGAGTTGGCTTTGTCCGACGCTTTAAAGGTATTTTTTTATTTTTTAATAATTTTTATCCCACGATTTTGTAACCTATTTTTCACCCCTGTGTCAATTATCTAATGTGATCCTGGGCTCTACACACCCTCCGCCAACCTAGTCCCCATATATGGGGGACATGGGGAGAGCAACGGACTTGAACTCATGCTTCCTTCATGCATGAGTGTCCAAGTCGCTCCTTTACTAAAGGTTTTTAAATAAATACTTTTTGAAATGTCTCTGGGGAAAATTAATGTGGAATCGAATTATTTCCTGGTGCCCTCGTTGTTCTCAAAGGAGGCTGGACTGCGACTCTATTGT
>NC_136797.1:22174048-22231548 GCF_951216825.1 Electrona antarctica
TAGTCTCCAATGTGTCGAGTAAACACAGTCAGCTACGCCTTCATGTGGTGTTGAAATGTTGAAAACGAGCACCTCGCGCTCGCTAATACACTGTGAGCAATGCATCTGCAATGCAATGTGATTGTGATGTTCCATGGCAAATACATGAACATAACATAACACAAAACATAACCTGCAGAGACAAACCAACTGAATATGGTGAGCTAACATTGAAAGCATCGTATTCATTTTCAAGGAAGGCTTTCTGGAAAGGAAAGGAAAGGAAAGGAAAGGAAAGGAAAGGAAAGGAAAGGAAAGGAAAGGAAAGGAAAGGAAAGGAAAGGAAAGGAAAGAAAAGAGAGGAAGAAGAAGAAGAAAAAATAAATAAATCAATAAATAAATAAATCAATAAATATGCAACACAAAGTTACACAGTATAGTGGGGGGTCCCTCCCTGCTTCATCTCTCCCTCAGCTAAAGGATTCCTTCACCCGAAAACAACACTGAAGACCCCTGGTGTAGAAAGACCAGACACACCATGCAGTTCACACAAAGTGCTTACACACACAAAACTATCAAACCGTTGCTGTCGGGCAGAGACCTCTTATCTCCACATTCTCACCTTTTGTTTCTGACTTTGTGTTTTCGTAAATTAACCGCCATACTTGGTCATACTACACAGTGTCACGAAAGCATCAAAAGTATAGCAGAGCAGGCAAGCGACACGCTTCGAGTTTGTGAACTGTTTGAATTCTAATCCTGAAACGTAACAGTTTTGGACATAATGAGGTTTCCACCCGAACAGAGACGAAAAAGCACATTTTCAACCTCTCGGAAGTTCCGAATGCTGCTGACTCTCTCTCCCGTGCGTTCGTGCGTGCGTGCGTGCGTGCGTGCGCGCGTGCGTGCGTGCGTGTGTGCGTGCACTAATGGATCATTAGTTTTCTGCATTCTTTTTGGAAAAGCAAAATGAAGCGTCCATGCTTCCCCTCCCTCTGTGTAGCGGTTCATTGTTGTGAGGCCATGTATGCTCAGGGCTAGTGGAGCAGTGGGACCCACTGTAGTACCTCATACTGTGTGGCTGCAGCAGTGTGCACGTTCTGCCTCCTCATTAACACACACCATAAACTCTCACAGACACACAGAGAGCAGCCGCTAGTGTGTGTGTGTGTGTGTGTGTGTGTGTGTGTGTGTGTGTGTGTGCGCGCGCGCGCACACGGCACTCGGTGCCGCGCTATGAGCTTGTATATCTGCTATTTTTCAATAGCTAAAGTACAACACATATAATGCTTAAAACATGCTTAAAGGCGCATTCAGTGATTTGGAAATCCCCGGTAACAAGATGTGCACATGCACGCTCTACAGTGGGGGAAGCACAACAGACCAACAGCGCGTGCACCAAGGCCCGCCCCACTCGATCATGATTGGATGAAGGCCCCTCTCATCCTGAATGGATGAAGGCTTTGCCACCCAAAGCCCAAACCGAAACTAGGGTTTTTTGACCCCAGGGGCTCACTGGGGACAGGGAGGAACTCCTTATATGGTCAGCACACTTTATAGTAGGGAGGATTATCCAAAAAATAAGAAAAAATAAGTGATATTTGAATTAAGTGAAATCACTGAATATACCTTTAATATTAGTTACAGCAGTAGAAAAATAGCCGCAAAATAGCCGATCTACAAGCTCACAGTGTGGCACGCTTGAAGATTGGTCTATTTTCGGCATTCGGCTTATAAGGGCTAAACAATTACAAGAAATTGTAACGTGGCATCGCATTCGTAAAAGCAGCGTCCTATACAATGCTGATGTCCTCACACATGTAGGCTACTAATACAAACAAACACGCGAGCCTTCGTGTGTGTGTGTGCACATGTGTGCGTTAAGTGCAACATGTGCGTGCGTGTGTACGCATGCGTGAGTATCAGTGGCGTGCACAGACATTTAGAGGGGCAGGTGCTCAAGTGGAAAAAAGGGCACTTTGTGCAGCGCGTGGAACCGGCCGGTTGCCTGAATAGTGTGAGATTTATAGATTGTGGGGCCTAAATAATATATTAGAAGCTTTGTATCAAGAATGTATCAATGTTACCATGGTCCACATACTGTACAGTGTAACTGTACAAAATAAGACAAAAAAAAGTGTTTATTTTTTTCGAAAGGGCACATTGCCAAAAGGGCAGGGGGTGCTCTAGCACAGGGGTTCTCAACCTTTTTGGCCGGGGACCCCCGGAAATGCTTTGGCAATGTCTCGGGACCCCCGCCCCGCCCGACCCCCAATATAAATTGACTGCTACAATAACCTTAACCCATTTTGGGCGGGAACCCCTTTTGGTGTTTTAAGCATTGTTATAATTTAGCTATTGAAAAATAGCAGATCTACAAGCTCATAGCGCGCCACCGAGTAACCCTTTTTTTTTTTTTTTTTTTTATAATTTGGGGACCCCCTAAAATAATTTGGCGACCCCCCGAGGGGTCGCGACCCACGGGTTGAGAACCCCTGCTCTAGCACCCCCTAGTGTCTATCTGTGCACGCCACTGGTGAGTATACGTGCGTGTGTGCGTAACACAGGTGATGATGGTGTTCCCCCATGGTCCCTAAGAGGGTATTTAGAAGAACCAGAGGTAGTTGTAAACTTGTATATGACTATACGACACTCCAGAGCAACCTATAGGGCCTCTGGGTTGGAAGCACGGGGACGATAAAGACCTGCAGACTTTATACACACTGCTGTCGCTAGGCAGAATACACACACAGCCACACTGACGCACGCGCGCGCACACACATGAAATATTTATTTATGTCCACATAAACAGAAGTATACAAGCAATGCCTTGTACAGAAGGACGTGGCCAGTGCAGTCGGATAATAGGGAAAACAGCCAGTTACAAAGTGCCTCGACGGAAGAACATTTGACATCCTTGTTGTCAGACACATCAGACAAGCATCAATCATGGATAAAGGAAAAAAACGCCTCCTCCAAATTGAGTGGCTTCCTATAATAGCTTACAGTATACTGAGTGCACGGCACGCACAGACACACACACACAACACACACACACACACACACACACACACACACACACACACACACAAACACGTTGCTGATGCATTAATGCATGTAGGGAATGAGCCCACCATGTTAACACAGTACAAGTACACAGAAAACTGCATATTAATATGAAAGTGCACAAATGGAAGGTAGTCAACGAACATTTTTTTTTTGTCTAAAACTAACACTGCAGAATATTAACCCATTCTGGGCGGAAACCCCTTTTGGTGTTTCAAGCATTCTGTTATACTTTAGCTATTTCATTTTTTTTTTGAAAAATCGTAAAAATGCGGCACAAATCTTTGAATAGGTATATATTCTTTCAGAGCGAACGTTTTTCTTATTTCGACGTCAGGCCTAAACGGGCTAACACTGCAGAATATGCCTATATTTGGGCATAATGTTCTGGACATTCATTGGCCCATCCAACCGACTTCCTGCCCTTCCCCAGGTCCTCAGCGATACACCAGCAGCGAGGTTGAAGTAAACCGGCCGGGAGGTTCTCAACATGCACCAGAAGGATAGCATAGACAGGCATCGGCCTGCTCAGGAACGATGCAAGTCGCTAATGCATGCTCCACCTGCTTATCGTTGCTGTTGGGCAGAAACCTTTTTTTTTTTTTTTTCAACTGCAGAAGACTTGAGCACCGAGCAGGAGCACTATATGGTCTCAAACGGAAGAAGCATGCGCGTTTTAAATGGGGAAGTCTTGCAACCCCACATTTGACCACCAGGCGACCTACCGCAGTTCAGATTGTCTGCAACAAAGCGCTGTACGTATAATGGTGGCCACGACGTACGTACAGTATGTGGAAATGCAATCCAGAGACCCTCTCCTGGAAGAGGGTTTAGGAAGTGCTGTTGCGTGGTGGGAGATCGTATCGTCCTGTTTGAAGGACGCGCCAAACCCACTGAGCTGCACGTCTTAGACTCGAGTCCTAATCTGAAGACGTTATGCGAGCTGGTAGTCACCCGGTACGGCATGGTGCAGTCGGAACTCCCACACAACATCAAGTGGGAACTAGCAAACAGGCGGCTATACCAACAGCTACTGAAAAACAACATACTGTAGCCCTCTTACGGCCTGCTCCACTCTGCCAATCACAGCGAGGCAGATGGGGCAATACCTCCGATACCTCCAACCGCTGGTCCTCGGACCACCCGTTGAAAACCCATGGGTTAGGTACAATAGGGTTCTTGTTCATTAATACAGACAGACCCAATATATTGGGGTTGACCTCGGCCCATGTGTGCTCCTGTCCGCGTTTTTCTGGCACTGTGACAGAGATACCACTGAGCTGGGAGACGTAAAAGTGTCATGAGTATGCCAGTAAAATCAGTCAGTGCTACTTTAACTCACGGGTCCCGCTTGTACATTGTCAAGAGTTAGAACACTGAAGCTTTTTGTTTAAACTAGTTCTACTTCTGACCAAAGATTCAGAATGAGACGACGCCGTTTTAAGCCAGATCTATTATTATATAGATATATGTTTTTGTTTTAAACACAAATCTTCTCTTCTGGGGGTCCCTGGCACAGAACGTCTTCAGATGGGGGGGTCCGCAGCCAGATACATTATGATTTTGGGGGTCCTTGGCACAAAACAAGTTTGAGAACTAATGCTTTTAGAAGGCATTGTATAATCCGTCTCGGTAACACTTAGTTAGTTAAGTTAAGGAGTTATATGCCTAATAGTTATTCCAAACTATTAGTGAACGTATCAACCTATGTATGCTAATCATTTATAACTCCATTAGAAAAATGTAATGATCATGAACAAGCCATTAGTAAATCACTTACTGGCTAAGCATTTGTTAATATTGCAAGCTGAAAAGCTGTGAGAACGGTTTCTTAACAACTTTAAAGGTGCCATCCATAAAGACTCTCGCCAAGAGTTGGCTTGTTTTGGGGCTTGTTTTTGGAGGTGGGTCGGCTTATTTCTCTCACAAGAGTTGGAAACAAAAATGTTACACAAACGATTTGCAGTCACGTCACCGGATCTGGACACCGTGCTTGGTGCAGTGGACTCACCCGATTCTGTAGGCCCTGCTCAGGCTGACTCAATCAATAAAAGAAAGCGGTTATTGCCCCATATTGCAGTAGCATGTGGACACCATCTTGTTGGTTGCATCAACTTTAAGCAACTATCCTCCACTCAAAAAACATTTCTGGATCGTGGAGGGGCGCCGGTGCTGGTGCTGTGGAAGCAATCACCAAGCACAGAGGTGTGGTCTGATGAAGAGATGTCCAAACTGTGACAAAATCCACTTGTCTGTACTTCATGATGTCAATATCAGGCCTCGAAGCCAGGCCAGAGAACAGAGGTTTACCTCAAACTGAACCTATACGGAGTGGCTGACGCCCGAGTGGGCGATATATACTGTTCAAGCCTTCTTGATATGGTACACGTGAAATCTGGGTAACGAAGGCTTTCACCGTCTAGGCTTTCACTGTCTCCAGATATGGAGACGACAAAGAGATCTAGTGCTGACATAAGGTCAAGGTAGAAATCCCATATATGGATAAAAGTGACTGGCATGATGGCATCATCATTGTGACACGCATCCTCTGATAACTTAGCCTCTCCGTGCTTTTACTAAGTGAAGCTAGGATTGATTGATTGATTGATTGAAGAATTTATTAACAGTTTGCAGAATTACAGTACATTTCAGGCACAAACTCAATACAAAGGCTGTTAACTGTGAGTGGACGACCCAATTAAGCATTACACTTGTTTCCAACAGGGTCCACCATGTTCAAATCATCAAAACATTTAGAGACGTACAAATAGACACTTCTATAGACAGAACAGGAATTCATCAAAAAAGAATTCATCAAAAAGGAGGTAAAAAGGGAAAAGAAATATATACAGTGAGGGGAAAAAAGGGGGGGGCGGGGGGGGGGGGGGATTCAGATTTTACGGGGGCCAGTTTCGAATTGCAGCCATCCGTAGGTGCCCTTTGAGAGCGGTTTTGAAGGAGTCAAGGGATTCGCATGTCTTAATGACAGTTGGTAGGGCGTTCCACATTTTGGTGGCATAGGAGCGAAAATAATTTAGTCCCTTGTTTGTGCCGAATCTGGGTTGTACATGGTTCGTTGCACTCCCTCTGGTGTTGTGGGTGTGGACTTCGTTAACATTAAGGAAGTATCTAGACAGGTACATGGGTATCTTGGTGGTGTATCGAATCTTGTGGACCAGACCCATTGCAAGATGCTGTACTCTGTCGTCGACCCTAAGCCATTCCAGCCTGTCGAAGTGGGCAGGGGTGAGGTGGGTTCGGGGGGCTAGATCAAGTAGGAGCCTGACCAGTTTGTTTTGGGAAGTCTGGAGCCTGGTTTTAAGGGCCTTTGAGGTGCTGTGGTACCAGGAGGTGCATGCATAGTCAAAGAAACCCTGTACAAGGGCTCCTGTTAAGGTCTTCAAGGTGTTTTTGTTGACCAGTGAGGAGATCCTGTAGAGGAATCTTGTTCTATGGTTGACTTTTTTGATTACGTTGGTGGCCATTTTATCACCGGAAAGATTAGCCTCCAGGATGGAACCTAGGTAGGTAATTTCATCTTTACGTGTGATAACATTGTCACCCACTCTAACCAAGAAGCCATTTGCCTTGCTGAGATTACTAATAGAGCCAAAGAGAATGGATTCAGTTTTTCCCAGGTGTAAAGATAGTTTGTTATCAGCGAGCCAGGTGCAGATTCTACCGAGTTCAGAGCTGAGGGCATTTTCAACCTGCAGTTTGTCCCTGTCCGAGACCAGCAGTGCTGAGTCATCTGCGAACAGGAACAAGTTGCAGTCACAGGCTGAAGTCATGTCGTTTACATATATTAGGAACAGTAGAGGCCCTAGTATGCTTCCTTGTGGAACGCCACAGCTCACTGGGAGGGGGGGGGACAGTGTTCCGTTCACTTCCACCATCTGTTCTCTCCCCTCCAGGTAGGATTGCATCCAGCTCACTGATGTGCTATCGAAACCAATTGCTTTTAGCTTGTTAACCAGTATGGAGTGGTTCACGGTGTCAAAAGCCTTTTGGAGGTCCAGCATGACCATGCCGCAGTATTTGCCAGCGTCCACCTCTTGTTTGATGTGGTCGCTCAAATAGAGGAGGCATGTGTCAGTGGAGTGGGATGTTCTGAAGCCAGATTGGAACTCGTACAATAATTTATTAGTGGCAAGATACTTTTCAACCTGTTCATATACTATTTTTTCCATCACTTTCGAGATGGAACTAAGAATAGAAATAGGGCGGTAGTTGCCGGGGTCTAATTTACTCCCTTTCTTGTGCAAGGGGGTTACTTTGGCCAGTTTGAAATCTTGGGGGACCTGTCCCTGTTTGATGGAGAGGTTTACTATGTGGGTGATGATTGGAGCTATAGAGATGGCTGAGTCTCTGAGAAATTTGGAGGGAATGTTGTCATGGCCTGTGGCCTTGTGGGGTTGGAGGGCACTCAGTTTCTTAATTACCTCATCAGTTGTTACCATAACTAGTTTAAAATCGTCTTTACAAACACCTAGGTTTTTGTAGAAGGTTGTAATGTGCTCTACACCAAAGAGCCCAGAGTGGGAGGGCAGTTTGTTAACCAGAGTTGTTGATATGTTTGTAGGAGAGAAACAGCAGCCTATCCGAACCACCTCATTCAGCTCAATACTGGCGCAAGAACCCCCAATCCAAAGTGAACCCAACTTTGGCAAAGACGAGAAGTTGAACTGTCATTGGAGATCAACACGGAGAAGATGATGACCCCGGGCCGGGCCCATTTTCGGATTCCAGGAGGTTTATTTCGGAGCAAATGGCAGAGGGTCTTATGCCTTGGCCTTATCTTCATCGTGGGGATGTTGGCCACTGTTTATCATCTTTCTTTTTCCAGGAAGAACGATGAGTTCACAACAATGAGTCCTTGCGTGAAAGTGCCCGGGGACCTGCCGTTGCCGATAACGTCTGACCATCTGCGCTACGAGCCACCCAGCGCCGTGACCGGCCGCACCGACGTCGTCACCGTGACCCCGTGGTTAGCTCCCATCGTGTGGGACTCCACGTTCAACGGCGCACTGTTGGACGCCATCTACATGCCCCGCGATATCACTATAGCGACCACAGTCTTTGCCGTTGGCGAATACGTCCGCTTCCTGAAAGACTTCCTGGAAACCGCAGAGCGCCACTTCTTTGTGGGTTTCAAAGTGCATTATTACGTCTTTACAGATCGGCCGGACCAAGTCCCCTCCGTCGACATGGCCACCGGACGGGAGGTGTTCATCAGGCCGGCGCAAAACCATCGTCGCTGGCAGGAAATCGGAGCCGGCAGGTTCAAAGTGATCGCCGATTTCATCGAAACGGAACTGCACGGTCGCGCCAACTATGTGTTCTGTTTCGACGTCGATGCCAAGTTCCACAGCCGATGGGGACCCGAGACTCTAGGGCGGCTGGTCGCCGCGTTACACCCGGATTGGTACGGCAGAAAGCGCCATGAGTTTAGCTACGAACGCCGGCCGGCGTCGAAAGCGTTCATGTCCGCGGACGAGGGCGACTTCTACTACCCCGCGGGCGCCTACGGAGGCGAGTTGCCGTCCGTCCACCACATGTTGACGACGTGCAATGACAACTTTCAGATGGACGCCCAACAGGGCATAGAGGCAGCCTGGCAGGAAGAGAGTCATTTGAACAAATATCTGTGGTTGTATAAACCCAGTGTGGTTCTGTGTCCAGAGTACATGTGGCGAGACGGTATTTTACCGACACCGCCCAACATCAAAATGATCCGATTCTCTGGAGTCGTCAAGGACTACACTAAGATACGGCCAGGATGGCCCGGCAGCGAGGTATAAGAGAACAAACCCACTGAGGTTCTGTCTCTGAAGTTGAAGTGTGGCAGGTCAAGCATGGTCAAATGTGAAACTATCTATCTACAGGATGTATACGACAGGTGGAGCTTGGCTGTCCTGTCTGTGGGAGATATCGAAGACGTATATATCTATTTAGATTCATGATAACAGGGCTTCTGCTAATTGGCGTGGGCATCGCCCCTTAATGTATCGAATAATTGGAAAGGCGGCGGGCGCTTCATGGAGCCCCAAAGTTTCCCCGGCCGCCATGCTGATTGAGCCGGGCTGGGCAGTGGGAGCTCAGTCTGTGGCAATCAAATCAGAGATAAATCGGAAGTTAGATACCACCTTGGAACGAGTCGGTGCACTGCAAGATACGTTGCTGTTGAGAGCCAGAATGGACAATGAGGAAGTATAAATGACGACTCCCTCGCTCTAAAAACAAACCTGGATTTAATCCCCCCCCCCCCCCCCCCCATTGGCAATTATTCCTCCAGAAGAAACAGCGCAGAAAGAAAGCTCCCCTGCCCTTTCCAAAGGACACCTTGCCACGGTCATATTCGACACATTGCTGGCTATAGGCCTGGAATCGAACCTGGGGCAACTGGACTCCTGCCCTTAATTACAATGGTGCTTTTAAACTGGTGGAAGCTCGACGCTTCCTTTCAGGGGGTGTGGGCCGCATTATTAGACTATTTTCCTACTGAAATTTCTCGGATCCTTCTAAAGGCCCAATGCCCCATTGATTGGACAGACCTAGGATAGAAAAAAATGTCTTGGTTTGCTTTCCCTTGTTTTTTTTTTTGCTTGTTTTTCTTTCTGTTTTGCTTCCTATGGTATGGTGTGGAAGATGGCATGGAAGATGGCATAGATGAACTGAAGGAACTTTATTTTTTGTTTTGTCTGCATGTAAAGTATGTCTTTTGTAAACTAAGTAACTGTACGTGATTTTTTTTTAAAACCAATACAAATATTAAAACACTAAACTGGTGGAAGCTCAAGCCGGTCCAAAGGACTTTTGGTGGAAAAGGGCCTCTGTGTCTACACCGTGTGCCAGTCCTCAACAAGAGCCAGAAACCGTCACTAAAACGTGGGGGAGTCCAGTGTATTGTTATTTGCGGGTCAAATGTAGGAGCAGCCCAAGGGGACAAAGCTACTTCCTGTTCTCAGGACCTTCCCTGGGACCCTGAATACCACAAGAACCTGGTCCTAAATGCCTGTCACAAAACGTTTACATGCTCACAGTTACATTTTACTTTTTTTTTATCCTACACACATTACTGTATATATATATATCTGTCGGATGGAAACCTCATATGTCCCAAAACTTACTTTGTTTTCAGGATTCACATTTTAAAGGACGGAGGACGGAGAAGGAGATCAGCCTGAGAATCGGAGCAGCAGGGGCGGAATTGCAGTCGCTTATATGTACTGCACTGTTCTGACGAAAAGAGAGCTGAGCCAGAAGGCAAAGCTCTCGGTCTACGGAGCAATCTTCCTTCCTACTCTCACCTATGGTCATGAAGTGCGGGGTCATGACCAAAAGAATAAGGTCACGAATACAAGCGGACGAAATGAAATTTCTTCAACGGGTGGCTGGCATCTCCGTTAAAGATAGGGTGAGAAGTTCAGTCACGCGAGAGAGACTAGGAGTACAGTCGCTGCTTCTTTGCCTTGAAAGGAGCCAGCTTAGGTGGTTCGGACATCTGGTTAGGATGCCTCTCGGGCGTCTCCCTAGGGAGATCCGCGAGGCACGTTCCACTGGGAGGAGACCCCGGGTCAGACAAAGGCGCAGATGGATGGATCACATCCAGTCACTGGCCTCGGAACGCCTCGGGATCCCCCAGGAGGAAGTTACTAATGTTGCTCTCTGGAGAGGGAAGTCTGAAGCTCTCTGTGGTGGAGCTGTTGCCCCCGCGACCCGACTACGGATAAGCGGTTGAAGATGGATGAACGCATCGTGATTGGGAGCTTGTAGATTGGCTATTTACGGTACGCGACAAAGGCATACGTCGAAGTAGAAATAAGGTTGTTCTGTACTGGCCATCATGACTCATGGTACTATGATGCACAACTACGCGACACCAGCCGCGAGCAGAGCTTCTGTTTCAAATAAACATGTGCAAACAACTGTGTGAGACTGGCTGGAATAACGCTGTTGTTTTGGAGTCGCAGATTAGCAAAATAAACAAATTTGACCAAAGATGTACGAAATCTATGACCAAAACACTGTTCTACTGGGCAAGATGACGGAAAAAATAATCCCGTAATGTCGCGTTTCTTCATCAACCACAAGAACAACTAAAAGGTTCTCACATCAAGTGACCATAAAAACCTGTTTTGCAATACTGCGGAAAGAGGCGGAAATATGCCATGCAACATACTGCAACAAATGGATAGAACAATGTGCATTCCTGTTCACAGCACTCACTCTACATTGGAAACACTTTCTGTTGAAGCACGCTTTCCTTGCACCCTCAGGATTTCCAGGCTTTACATCAATATCAACATAATTTGCAACAAAACATCTGGTCACAAACGTAGCTTTAGACATACAAATGCATGCGCACACACACACACACACACTCACACACACACACACACACACACGCACACGCACACACACAGAATGATGTACAGTATTCTTACCTGTTGAGATGGAGAATGGCAGAGGTTGACCCACATCAGCAAACATGCAAGAGAAAAGAGGGAAATTCGTTAAAATAGCCATGGCATTTCAGAAACCAACCAGAACCGCATACTCCAACAGTACTATTGGTTCTATAAGGACAGAATTCCGCTGCACGTATAGGTTTGTGTATTTTTTCGTAAATGAATGGCCTAATTGATCATACTAGATACTACACGTAAAAGCATCAAACGTATCACTTTGAGCACTAGCTGAAAATACAAACACACACACACACACACACACACACACACACACAGACTGCAGGAATCTGTCTAATTTCTCTCCAAGAGTACTGTCATTATGATAATCTAGCACTTTATATATCGCACACATCATACCTGTAACTTTCTCTCTTTTTTTTTTTTTTTTTTAAGATTATTCCAAGGGCCACTAGGGGGCGCTCAGCGGGCCGCATTTGGCACACGGGCCGCCAGTTGAATAGCCCTGGTTTATAGGCTCTGGCCTGACAGCGTGTCGTGTGTTCGAGTCCCGTTCATGGCGACCTTCGCTGCATATCTCTCCCCCTTCTCTCTCTCTCCCTCTTTCCTGTCTGTCTTCACTGCAACTATTAATAAGGCACAAAAGCCAAAAAAACAAATAATAAAGAAAAAAACCATTATATATAATGCTGGCTGCTACAATGTCTTGAGGAACCAGAACTAAATAATTGTACTCTTTTGTACACAAGTAACCATTTGGCTACATGTGTACAGTTAATTATACATGGATAAATGGACATTGAGGATATTACTGTAACACAGAACAGAAACAGCCTTTTGCTTTAACCCATTTCGGGCGGGAACCCCTTTTGGTGTTAGCGTTATGTTCTGCTTTAGCTATTGAAAAAATAGCAGATCTACAAGCTCGTAGCGCGCCACCGAGTGGCGCGCTACGAGCTTGTAGGTCTGCTATTTTTGAAAAATCAAAGAACGACTGACACAGAAACATAGCTTTTTCAGAAAACTGTCAGGATGTAGAAGACATTTTTAGAATCTGATCTCAGGCCTAAAATGGGTTAACATGTTTGGCGTACAGTACGCGTTGCCAACATGTGACGTGTGCTGTGTGGCGTGTATTTCCAAACAGTTTCCAAGGCCATGACAGGTTCAAATGTTCTCCCTTTCGCATTCCTCCGACACATGCTGAATCTTGTTCACACATCCACACACAGGCTCTTAAAAATCTATAATTCACACACACACACACACACACACACACACACACACACACACACACACACACACACACACACACACACACACACACACACACACACACACACACACACACACACACACACACACACACACACACACACGCGCGCGCGCGCGTGTACGCGCACACGCACGCACGCGCGCGTCATTCTCCATGGAAAGATAAGAGATTAAATACAGGATGAAGCAAAAGGCTGCTTTATTGCTCTCCAAATTGAGCGCCAGTGGCCCCACAGCTGCAATATTATAGTTTTACAGTCAACATTGTGCGGGCTACAGCAACGGCGGCACACTATGCACGTTGCGTGTGCGTGTGCATGTGTGTGTGTGTGTGTGTGTTCTCATGCATTAGTACACAATGTGTGTATGTGCATGCATGGGGGTTTATGGAGCGTCATGTTATTTTATCTATGGCCCGGGGCTCAACTGTGGAGGATATACAGCAACAGAGGCGCTGTGCTAGCTGCTCATAAAGCTTATACGCACATGCAAAAACACATGCACGTGCACGCGCACGCACACACACACAGTCCCACTGCATCCTATATACACTATCAATGTTTGTAAAATATCATGATCATAAATATGGATGGGTTTGTGCGTGCGTGCGTGCGTGCGTGCATGCGTGTGTGCGTGCATGAGTGTGTGTGTGTGTGTGTGTGTGCGTGTGTGTGCGTGTCTGTCTTGAACATCTCAAAGGCGTTGGTGGCGTGCGTGTCAGGGGGAGATGTGAAGACACCCTTCCAACGTGTGAGATGTGTAAAACGTACTTTAATACACTGTATACACCTTTGATCTTTAACAGGGTCACGACGACATATGAAAGCATTTATGCTAGTCTTCAGCTCACACACGTGCACACATGTGCACACGTGTGCGCACGCACGCACGCACGCACGCACGCACGCACGCACGCACGCACACACACACACACACACACACACACACACACACACACACACACACACACACACACACACACACACACACACACACACACACACACACACACACACACACACACACACACACACACACACACACCTTTGTATTACTATACTTGCAAGGACATCAACCTTTTATAGGTTATACTTTAGCTATTTTAGAAAATTCTTGAAAATGTGCCGCAAATCTTTGAATATATATTATTTCAGAGCGAAGGTTTTTGAGTCAAATCTTTGCGTCTGAAACAACATATTTTCAGATGGAGGTCGGCGGCCAATTACAGCACATATAATTTGTGGGGTCCTTGACATGATATAGTTTGATAATCACCGACATAGAAACATGGGGTTTTCAGAAAACTGTCATGATTTAGAAGACATTTTGTAGAATCGACCTCAGGTCTGAATGGGATAATTGCAAGTTCCGCACTGTCGCTAACCCATAGTAGCCTAGCTGATCTACAAGCTCACAACGCAGCAGCACTGTCGCTAACCCATAGTAGCCTAGCTGATCTACAAGCTCACAACGCAGCAGCACTGTCGCTAACCCAAAGTAGCCTAGCTGATCTACAAGCTCACAACGCAGCAGCACTGTCGCTAACCCATAGTAGCCTAGCTGATCTACAAGCTCACAACGCAGCAGCACTGTCGCTAACCCATAGTAGCCTAGCTGATCTACAAGCTCACAACGCAGCAGCAAAGCACAGCTAATCCATAGTCTATATAACATTGTTATATAACTACATGAAACTACATTATTTTATTTTGAGGACCAGAAAGGTTTCCTCAAAATGTTGATTTCTCAAATTCTACTATATAATGTTTACTTGACTGGATATTTGGCCGCACACACGCACACGCACACGCACACACACACACACACACACACACACACACAAACATGCAGTATTCATCAATCCCCTGCTTTTACTATCCAACACATACTGCTGCTCTGGAGTAGCCTACATCTACACACTGTATCTACACTGCCCCCCTCTGGTGTGTAGGATGCACTGCTCCTCCTGTTAAGGCAATCGGATGTTCTGCCTGTCTGTCTGCCTTTTCTTCTATCTTTCTTTCCGTTTCCACCACCAAGGAAGTTTAGAATTTGGGAAGCGAAGGAAGACCAAAGCCGAAGATATTTTTTCCTCTCTCTTAACCATAAGAAGTTAGAACCCTAGTGTCCCTATTCTGGGGTGAACATTTAGTAGTATAGGGTTTAAGTAGTTGAGAGTGCCACACCACAGGACTTTAGCTATTAAAAAATAGCAGATCTATACAAGCTTGTAGCGCGGCACCGAGTGCCGTGCTACACGCTTGTAGATCTGCTATTTTTGAAAAATCGTGAAAATGTGGTGCAAATATTTGAATATATATATTCTCTCAGAGTGAATGTTTTTAACTCAAATCGTTGCTTCTGGGGGGGTCCCTGGAACACATTTTTCAGATGGGGGTCGGCGGCCAAATACATGGGTTCCTTGACATGAAATTGTTTAAAACCACTGACACAGAAACAACGATTTCTCAGAAAAACGTCATGATTTAGAAGACATTTTGTAGAATCTGGTCTCAGTCAATAAACCATTTCACTTCTTATTGTGTTCACACGGAATGCAAAACACTTTACGCAGTTGTCATAGTGTAGATGCAATTCTCATTCCACTTTGACATTCAATCCGTTTTGACTCCAGTCAAACGGATAGTTTTTTGTTTTTTCAATCGGCTATGTACTGTACAATTCCCATTCCTATTGACTCAGTTCATTGTGTAAAATCATCGCGTAGAAAATACTAGGTACAATGACGGGTGATTGGAGTGACTAAACTTCCCTCCACACAATTGAAGTGTAACAGAGAACATAACATGCTTTCCAGACAGTGCAGTGTTTCTATGTAAGAATATAACACAAGGCAGTGTATCATTATCGAGGTCAAGAGGTGACCCAATACATGGTTGTGGGGCAGGAGGAGGGATTCATACATACACAATATAATAATGGTTCTTTAAAGATGGAGTGTCGTGATTTTTTTCCACCCTAAAACATGATCATCAGGTATTATTATTATTATTATTATTATTATTGTAATAATAATAATAATAATAATAATAATAATAATAATAATTATTATTATTATTATTATTATTATTATTATGTAATTGAGGAAGATCTTTTTCAAAACAGTGTAGGCCTACATTTTGTTAGGATGTCGTTTTTATGTGGACACATCCACCAGTGCATTAAATATGCCTGGTTTGTCTGGTGGGTGGTGATCCATCTGACATCAACAGCTGTTGTTGTATGATAAAAAAGGAGGGGATGATACTGTGATGTCACATATATCACAGTTTTTTTCATTGGCACGTTTGACTGTCAAGGTTCCAGCCTCCAGGAAGAAACCCTAAATACAAAGGGAAGACATCATTGCACATAACAATGACACCAAGGGGTCTAATGAAGTACGGTCACCTCATAAACACATGAAAAACTGGGAAAAATACACCCAGGGTGCCAGGCCGGTTCCGGCGAGCCGCCCCACGCCCAAAACGGTAGAGAAATGACAGAGTTTCCATGTGGGGGTCCCCGTCCCCGGGGGGTCCCCAGAACATCCAGACCCCCAGGAACGCACCCATGGGGCCGGGCCGGAGCTAGCAATGTGGGGGTCCCTCTACTGTACCCTCTACTGTACTGTACTGTCACTGTACTGTACTGGCACACCCGAAATCATTATATATACAGTTAATATGTGCGTGTGTGTTTGTGTGTGTGTTAGGTTGCGCACAGGTGGTGAAAAACAACCATGCTGTTTTCGTGCTCAGACCCAGCCAGCCACCAAGCCACCCACCCAGCCACCCACACAAATAGCTCCGTAAGCGAGTGGTTGCACCACTCAAAAATCACGCTTTGTTTATTGGGTTTTGACAGAAGCATTCATTGCATGCATATAGCATTGTATTGCCTCATACATTAGATTTTTTTTATTTATTTAGTGAATGGTTCTTGACCTGCGCGGTTATCATTTCCATTGTCATAATTTTATTTGCACAAGTTGTATAGTGGTGCTACATTAATTTACTGTTTGTACATTCGAGTTGTGGGAATGAGGTTAGAGTTGGATGATGGACACACACGCGCACGCACGCACGCACGCACGCACGCACGCACGCAAACTGCTATACAGTTACCCATAAAAATCGTTCCAAACTCAAATGGACGCCAGTGTCCACACACCACAACCATAAACACAGCTATCATTTGGATAACTTTCATTGCGATTATGGACGACATTCAAAATCCATCGGACATCTGGGAGGCAATCTATGGGGGCTCTGACACAGCTGGCCTATGCGGTGTGTTTGGTGCCACTGTTTACAGAACGTATTGTACTACAGTGATGCAAATAGCCTGCATCCTGCTTCCTTAGACTCACTAAATAGAGAAAGGACGCAATCATGTCACCCTCCGGGGGTCCTGGGATGCAATACTGTACTCGGTACTGTACTCTAACGTCGTTGAAGTATAGGACTCGAAAAATGTCCCTGGGACCCATCTAAAAGACCACCCCTGGGTCCCGGGACCCATTACATTGAAAACCTAGTTACATGAGTGTGGATGCTCACATATGTCCTTATAGTTATAGAGGAGAGAGAGGAGAGGGCGAGAGAGCGAGAGAGCGAGAGAGAGAGAGAGAGAGAGAGAGATAGTTGGGATGCAGAGTGGCATGCAGAATAATAGAACCATGATGCGGCTATTGGGTAATCCTGCAAAATAATCTTAAAAAAAAAGAAGAAAGAAAGACAAATAAATGATGGAGGATTTATAGGCTATTGCAATGCAGGTCCCAGGCTGCTAATTACGGAGGGATTTCCCAGCATTATGGTATTGTGTATTAGTACAGTATGTGCCTTGGGGAATGCGTTGGAGAGGTTTATGTTAATTTCATCATCTATTCTTTATGCACAGTACTTTGTGTTTGGGGGGAAACCATGAGAGATAAGGGTCGTGACTCAAACCATGAGAGATAAGGGTCGTGACTCAAACCATGAGAGATAAGGGTCGTGACTCATTTGAAACCATGAGAGATAAGGGTCGTGACTCATTTGAAACCATGAGAGATAAGGGTCGTGACTCATTTGAAACCATGAGGGATAAGGGTCGTGACTCAAACCATGAGAGATAAGGGTCGTGACTCAAACCATGAGAGATAAGGGTCGTGACTCATTTTAAACCATGAGAGATAAGGGTCGTGACTCATTTGAAACCATGAGAGATAAGGGTCGTGACTCATTTGAAACCATGAGAGATAAGGGTCATGACTCATTTGAAACCATGAGAGATAAGGGTCGTGACTCATTTGAAACCATGAGGGATAAGGGTCGTGACTCAAACCATGTGAGATAAGGGTCGTGACTCAAACCATGAGAGATAAGGGTCGTGACTCAAACCATGAGAGATAAGGGTCGTGACTCAAACCATGAGAGATAAGGGTCGTGACTCAAACCATGAGAGATAAGGGTCGTGACTCAAACCATGAGAGATAAGGGTCGTGACTCAAACCATGAGAGATAAGGGTCGTGACTCAAACCATGAGAGATAAGGGTCGTGACTCAAACCATGAGAGATAAGGGTCGTGACTCAAACCATGAGAGATAAGGGTCGTGACTCAAACCATGAGAGATAAAGGTTGTGACTCAAACCATGAGCGATAAGGGTCGTGACTCACGTGAAACCACCGAAAGCAAACAGTATCACCAATCAGCGTTCACAGCACGTTATGGACTTGTACGACCAAACATTTTTTTTTGTATTATTATTATTTTATTTTTTTTACTTGAAAATAGTCAAAGTAGTCAAACTTTGTGAGCTTGGAGATTAGCTATTTTCACTCTTGAAATATTTCACATATGAAGCCTTGAATTCATGGAGATTTTGTGTTTGTTTGTTTGTTTGTTTGTCTTTGTTGCATTCCTAAGCCAATAATTTGATGACAGACCGAGTCTCTGGAGAGGGGGTCTCCACTCTCGGACCACAGTCACCATATCAAATCAAATCAAGCTTTATTTTATATAGCACATTTAAAACACTCAAGATTGACCAAAGTGCTTTACACAATAAAATCTAGAAACAGTTATGCAGAGACTGGGAGGTCGGGCCGGGTCATACCAAAGACCCAGTGCCTCCCTGCTTGACACTCAACATCAAGGGTTGGATTGGGGATAAGTGCCTGCGACATACTAGCGTCATGTCCAGGGGGTGTACTTGTACATCAAGCTGCCTCACGCTACAGAAACAGGAGATAGGCTCCTTAAGTAGCAAGGCTACTTAACGCCAATGCCGTAGAGTAGATGGACGGCAATTGCTAAAAAAAAAGGGAGAGAAGAAAGGAGAAGAAGAAGAAGAAGAAGAAGAAGAGGAAGAAGAAGAAGAAGAAGAAGAAGAGGAAGAAGAAGAAGAAGAAGAAGAGATATGCATGTGTGCCCACATGGCAACAAGGCACGAAACAGTTCAACTGACAACAACGAAAAATCAGGAATGATCAAAAGCCATAGAAAAAGATGAGTCTTAAGAAGAGACTTGAACAGTTCAATGGACTGTGCACTTTTGATATCAAAAGTTAAAAGGCTATTCCAGAGGCTATTCCAGAGCATGGGTGCTGCAACAGCATATAGATGATGTTCTTGATTCTGTCTGTCTGTCTGTCTGTCTGTCTGTCTGTCTCCTGCATCTCTGATTCTGTCTGTCTGTCTGCATCTCTGATTCTGTCTGTCTGTCTACATCTCTGATTCTGTCCAACCGCGACTCTCCTCTCAACTGCCAACCATCATTTCTAAGTGGTACCACCAGGTGGAGCCATCAATGGTAACTAGATAATAAGAGAGAAGACTTTACAAACACAAAACCATTAAATCACTACAGTACAGTTCATATTCTAGACTCTAACATGTAAAGGATGTTTACTAGGGCGTGATGCTGTAGGATAATAATATCGAAATACCTATAAAGAAAGTGACCTATAAAGACAGTTGTCACAGTTACCAGACGTTTTTATTTCCAGGGAGAAAAAAAAAGTCTGGGTCCGAGTCAACTTCAATTCGGCATAGAGTAGCGCAAACATCGCTCAATATCTGCTGATTTCTGATCGTCTGCACCTTTGTTAAATTGACACACACGCACACATGTACACACACACACACACTCCTCTCTCTCTCTCTGTCGCTCTAAGTAATTAGTCTCATGTCACGCAGCTGCGCATAGTTTCTCCCGGCGGATCCTGCCAGGAGCTGCCTATGCCATAAAAAGCATAGGTGAGTTCCAGGCTACAGTTATTATAACATTATAACATTGCATTGTGAATATTTGGTTCTGAATGGCATGGGTGCTATACTGCAGCCCAGTGGTTCCCAAACTGTGGTGCGTGCTCCCCTTGTGGTGCGCGAGCGCCTTCTAGGGGGTGCGCGACATGAAAAGGCTAATGGTGGTGCTATGGTTTTATTTTAAATATATTAACATATTATGCCAATATATGGCAAGTATATGCAGAATACAGCCTATCCTGCAGCATATATATGCCATATTCAGGTTCATATATGTGCATATATGTGGATGAATAGGAAATACATGTCTCTATATAGCTTATGCAATTTGTATTTCCATGTGTGGGGGGGGGGTGCGTCAGCTAGGTCGGGAGGTAACAGGGGGTGCATCAGATAGGTCGGGAGGTAACAGGGGGTGCGTCAGATAGGTCGGGAGGTAACAGGGGGTGCGTCAGATAGGTCGGGAGGTAACAGGGGGTGCGTCAGCTAGGTCGGGAGGTAACAGGGGGTGCATCAGATAGTTTGGGAGGTAACAGGGGGTGCGTCAGCTAGGTCGGGAGGTAACAGGGGGTGCATCAGATAGTTTGGGAGGTAACAGGGGGTGCGTCAGCTAGGTCGGGAGGTAACAGGGGGTGCGTCAGCTAGGTCGGGAGGTAACAGGGGGTGCGTCAGCTAGGTCGGGAGGTAACAGGGGGTGCGTCAGCTAGGTCGGGAGGTAACAGGGGGTGCGTCAGCTAGGTCGGGAGGTAACAGGGGGTGCGTCAGCTAGGTCGGGAGGTAACAGGGGGTGCACGGCCAAAAAGGTTTGGGAACCGCTGCCTAATATGTGCACTCTGTCTGTGAGTCTTCCTTGTTTAAGGAAAATCCTTTGTGAAAAAGGTAACAACACAAATAAGGTTTCATGTAAGTATACGGATACCGATAAGGAGTATAGTAAAATATCTTGTTTTCGTGCAGTGACAACTGGATAGCACAAGCAGCGGTGCATGATGTGTGCTAACAGAACGATATTGAAGCATTAGCCTGGCTAATAAGCCAGACTCAAATCACACTGTCGTGTGGTATTTGAGTCTGGAGATGCTGTGTATGGATCTTGTTTCCTGGGGGGGCGGGTTCAAACATTTTCTCTTTGACGCAATTGGTCAGAGCTACTGTCAGTCAAAGGTCTCAAGCATTGAACGTCACTGTACCAAAGCCCGCCCATATTGCATACCGTGTCCCGATTGGCCACACCAGTTCTCTGGTGTAGGAAATGGGCGTACAATTGAGCCTCTCCAGACCGTAATCCACCAACGGCTGATTCGGTCTGGCTTATTAGCCAGGCTATTGAAGCATAGCATTGTCTGGTTGGACTCAATCAGGGAGTGCAGATATGATAGGGTCACATCGTTTCCTCTAATCCCATTTTGGGCGGGAACCGCTTTTGGTGTTTTAAGCATTATGTTATACTTTAGCTATTGAAAAATAGCAGATCTACAAGCTCATAGCGCGCCACCGAGTGGCGCGCTATGAGCTTGTAGGTCTGCTATTTTTGAAAAATGGTGAAAATGTGGCACAAATCTTTGAATAGATATTTCAGAGCGAACATTTTTAATTAAAATATTGGCTTCTGGGTGGGTCCCTGGAACTACATATTTTGAGATGGGGGTCCGTGGCCCAATAGAGATAATTCTGGGGGTCCTTGACATGAAAAAGGTTGAGCACCACTGACACAGAAACATGGGTTTTTCAGAAAAAAATTAGGATTTAGAAGCCTTTTTTTTAATCGACCTCAGTCCAAAATGGGTTATTACACGGGGCGAACGGGCATTCGCAGTGCGGGCACCCAAGCTGTGGAATGCCCTGCCCGCGGAGGTGAGGCTAGCAAAATCAGTGTCGTCTTTTCAGTGTTGTTTTTGGCAGCAAATTTAGATTTTAGTATAGTCATAGTCTCTTGAATGGTTTTCACTTCGTTTTAGTCACATTTAAGTCACCTGGAATGTTTTAGTGTTAGTCTAGTTTTAGACGACTAAATCTACAGTTGATTTAGTCGACTAAAATGTATTTTGGCGGGCCTTGATGTCATCGTAATGACTGTTTTTACACTAGCAGATCTACAAGCTCACAACGCGTCGTACTGCGACGCGTTGTGAGCTTGTAGATCGGCTATTTTCAGCATGCAACCAAGTGTACAATGACTTATACTGGATCTCGTGTCCACTAGTCCCTTTCCTATAGCATTTTAGTCTAGTTTTTAGCTGTTGACGAAATTGTCAATACATTTAGTCTTAGTTTTAGTCATCATAGCTTAGTTTTCATTTAGTTTCCATTTAGTTTGTCAGTGAAAAAAAGGTAGTCGACGAACATTTTTCTTCTTAGTTTTAGTCGACGAAATCAACACTATTTACATGTATGTCCAACTCCTGAAAATAAAACTGAACTGAAGGAGTGCAGCATTCATGCCTTACATATTATCAGGGACTTTGGGCCATATTTTCACCCCATGCTGCTATACCCCTTATCCCTAAACTTCTGTCTTTTTTACTATTTTAGTTCAAATCGCTAATCTACAAGCTCACAACGTGTCGATGTAGATCGGCTAGTTGAACAAATTTAAAATGTTTTCTAAATAGTAAAAAAAAAAAAAAAAAAAAAAAGGGCAAAGAAGTTTAGTGATAACTGTAAACTGATAAGTGGTAAAATCACATAATTAAGACTGAAATGTATTCTTCCCTGCAGATATAGCCTGGGGCTAAATCCAACCAAAGGCACTTTGCTATCATCCCCCCCCCCCCTCTCTCTCTGTACTTACTTGTCTCTATCATAATGAAGCAGAAGTAAGATAAAAGTATTGTCGCTCCCAGACTATCATAATGAAAAAAAATTGGGGGCTTTTCTGAGCCTTTATTTGAGAGACGGAAAACACAGAGAAAGTATAGGTGAGTGACATGCAGCAAAAGGTCCAGCCGGCTGGGAATCGAACCAGGGACTTGCCAATGTGGTATGCGGTGTGCACCCTAGCCACTCGGTTTCCGCAACAATTAATTAAAACAAGGGGGGGGGGGGGGGAAGAAGGCAGATAAAAGTATTGTAGTTCCCAGGGCCATTTGTGACTAAGGAGGGATTTCCCAGCATTAAGATATTGTGCTATCATTCGCCTTGGGGAACGCGTTGGAGGGGGATTTATGTTAATTTACTCGTCTATTTTTATGCACAGTAGGCTTGTATTTGAGGGAAACCATGAGGGATATAAGAGGTCGTGTGCGGCACACTCCTCATTTCTGTTCCTATGTGAAGTTGTTTTGTAGGAATTGTAGGCATTTAGTTTGACTTGGTTCCACGGGTTTGAAAAATGCCTCCCGTTGTGAGATCGAGCTTGCAGATTGTATACTGTATGTTGGTTTAGTGTTGAGTGAGAAAACAATGTTCCACATTAAGCTAATCATCTGGGGGGTCCCCAAAAAAATGTGGGGACCCCCCCCCCCCCCGGTTTGGAAACTACTGGTCTAGAGACAACAACCCCAATAACTTGCTCAGCACTAAGCAGAGGAGAGATGGTTGGGACACATTTTGTCCTATGCAAATGCGACATGTGAACAGAGTCACAGTGATTCAATTGATAAAGTATACCATTGCCGCTATATAAGCTATGGCCATGATAATAAAATGAGAGATTATGCAGGACATTAGGGATAGTGTTAACCCATTTTGGGAGGGAACCCCTTTTGGTGTTAGCATTATTATGTTATGCTTTAGCTATTGAAAAATAGCAGATCTACAAGCCTGCTGGGTTCCATTTGTAAAGGATTCCAGGAAATATTTAATTCAGTCTGACGATCAGCATATCTGCATATCTTAACACAGAGGATGTTTGTTACAGTGTAGATTGGAGTTACAGTATAGTGTAGTTTAGTTCAATTATCCTCAATCTTTTTATGGGTCTGTAACTCTGAGAGTGGACAAATGGAACCAAATACAAATGGACCCTCAAGGGTCCATTTGGGGTCAACCCTATGTTCCCCAGGTTCTATGTTCCCCAGGTTAGGTTTCTGGTTTAAGGACTTCAGTGTTTTGTACTATACAAGTGTATGTATAAGTACAGAACAAAGAATGTTTGCGTCTGAGCAATTATGTTTTAGTTTATTTTATGCCAGTGTTAATTTTTAGTTGGCTAAGACTAGAGTTTAAGTAGCCTAGGCAGGCCTAAAGTTCAATGGATTGTTCAAAGACTGAGCTTAAATGAGAATTTGCTAGTGAAAGTAACACTAAGACTAAGTTGCTCAAATACTTGTAGTCTTTCTAAAATTACTAGGTTAGGTTTCTGGTTTAGGTTTAGGTTTATTCTACGTGGGGAACAAAGAACCTTTTTTGCATGGTGGGGAACATAGGACCTGGGGAACATAGGTACGCTCCCGTCCATTTGGCTCCATTTGTAAACGTTGAATAAACACTGTGGACATTACAGCTGTGGTCCCAGAAATACCTATATATTTGTAATAAAACGGGGATCCGTGGCATAACACTACTACTACTGAACTACTAGATCACGACCTCGTATGGAGCGATGACAGCCGTAGAGCCGGCAACCGGGACGGGGTGGGGACGAGGGCTGTCAGCCCAAACCGCATCGTCTTCCGAGAGGAAGAAGCCAAACAAGCTACTGTACAGATTCAGAACCCACAATGAGATAGCTGCTTGACAGCGGAGGCGACGACGTGACACAGAAGCAACTTCTGGATGAGACACAGGAAGAGGAAGATATAGTCCCGGAGGGAGACCACAGCGCCCAGAGCTCCCAGTGTCGCCCACGCCCACTGTCAGCGAGAGAACGGACGCCCCCCACCTATCAGTGTTGTTTTCGTCGACTAAAACTAAGACAAAAAATGTCCGTCGACTACCTTTTTTCACTGACGAAAACTAAATGGAAACTAAATGAAAACTAAGCTACGATGACTAAAACTGAGACTAAATATATTGACAATTTCGTCAACAAATAAAAACTAGACTACAATTCTAGGAAGGGACTATTGGACATCCAGTATAAGTCATTTTTCACTTGGTTGCATGCTGAAAATAGCTGATCTACAAGTGAACTTGTAGATCGGCTATTTTCAGCAAGTGTAAAATCAGCCATTACGACGGCATCAAGGCCCACTAAAATACATTTTAGTCGACTGAATCAACTGTAGATTTAGTCGACTAAAATCTTATGATATTTAGTCGACTAAAACTAGACTAAACACTAAAACATTCCAGGTGACTAAAATGTGACTAAAACTAAATGAAAGCTATTCAAGAGACTATATGACTAAAACTAAAATCAAAATGTGCCGCCAAAAACAACACTGCCACCTATTCATTTCAATTAAGTTTCCTTTTCAGCGTTTGAGCTGAAAGTTTTGATGCTCAAATGTGCAGTACAATTGCACGAGTCCCTCCGATCCGAGTCCGAGTCGAGTAGCAAGTCATTTGGTCCAAGTCTCAAGCAAGTCTCAAGTTTTTCTGTTGTGGGCAAGTCAAGTCAAGTCGAGTCACAAAGTTATGTCAAGTCGGGTCGAGTCACAAGGTTGTCGAGTCAAGTCGGGTCGAGTCACAAGGTTATGTCAAGTCAAGTCGGGTCGAGTCACAAGGTTGTCGAGTCAAGTCGGGTCGAGTCACAAGGTTATGTCAAGTCAAGTCGGGTCGAGTCACAAGGTTGTCGAGTCGGGTCGAGTCACAAGGTTGTCGAGTCAAGTCGGGTCGAGTCACAAGGTTATGTCAAGTCAAGTCGGGTCGAGTCACAAGATTGTCGAGTACTGTACTGTACTGTACTGTACTGTACTGTACTGTACTGTACTGTACTGTACTGTACAAGCTCTCCTCCCTGGCCTCTGTCTGTGTGTTAGGCTGCACAACAGTGACACTTGATGGTGGTGACAATAATTATGCTATTTCCGTGCTCGGATACAGGGACACAGGGACACACACAAGTCACACATAGCTGTCTATAGTGGTTGCACCACTCAAAAAACAGGAAAAGAACACTTATGCCAATATCAAACTTATGCCAATTACAATATGTAAAATCACAATATCCAGTCTAATTATATGAATATAATACTGATACCCTGCCCATGCACAGACAGGCCTAAAGCAAGTACAAAAATAATACAAAATAAAATAATAATAATAATAATAATAATAATAATAATAAATTATTATTATTATTATTATGATTATGACAATTAAAAAGGAAAAATAAAGAAATAAGACTTTCCCATTCAGACACAGAAGTACAGGCCTGTGTCTGCATTAAATTGTCTTAAGGAAAAAAGAAATCATGTCACTCACTGCCACACATTTTGTCTCAGTTAATTTTAAGCTCTGTATAGGAAATAAAAATGTTCTGTTGTAGTGTAGTTTGTTAAAGACGTTGGGAAGCTTAACGATGTTTAATTGACTACAGGCATAGAGTGAGAGACAACGCGACCGCCTCGTCAACTCCCCATGTTCAGCTGTGGATGTTTTTCTTTTCCTTTTTTTTTTGACGATCACAACTTAAGTTAGCGTCTTGTGTTGTTGTTGTTGTTGTTGGAAGCTGTTGCTGAATTAAGGACTTTTCAAATGGAATAATTTATTTGGAACAATAAAACAAGACAGGTAAGAGGAAAGTAGGAAAGGAAGTTTGCACCCGACGGACAAGCTTATTGTTCAACTGTGTAAAACATGCGTGGCTCACGCAGTTTATCAATTTGACCCAACATGATTACATGAAACCTGCATTTATAACCAGCGCTGCACATAATTATTTTGAAATGTCCTACACAGATAAAATGAATTACTCACCTACTGCTGCAGGTTCCATGTTTAAATAAAGTAATTCCAGTGTTGTTCAAGTGACAGATGCATGGTTTTCACATTGTAAATATGGTTGCGTTTAGCGACTAGCACTATGACAGGAGCACCGTAAACTTTGGGAAAGTGTCATAGTAGCTTGTTTACAACTGAAACAGACTTCCTGTGCTCTGACTTCCTCTTCAAAATAAGAGTCACGTGTAAAGATTAGTCAACACTAGTTTTATTTCTAAGTCTACTTACAGGACATAACATCATATTTGAGTTCCTTTTGAATACCTGTCAGATTCTCTACATATAACTGTCGCAGCTCTTGGTGCGCAAATGCGCCTTGCATCCTTTGATCTACCAGCGCACCAGTTGTGTGCAGGCCTGTTTATAACAGTGAATGGCCGGACAGGCCGGTTACTTAAGTTGTCCGAGTCAGCTTGTCTCAAGTCGAGTCGAGTCTGGAGTCATTGTCTTCCAAGTCAAGTCGAGTCTCAAGTTTTTACCCTTAAGTCCAAGTCGAGTTGCAAGTCGTCAAATCAATGACTCGAGTCGGACTCGAGTCGAGTCATCATGACTCGAGTCCAATACTCTGCTACTCATGCACATGTAGTGTTAACTACATGCACGTACAATCGTACACCGAGCGTTACCACACACTTTCACACGCGGTACCACTGCGGCAGTAGCGTTATGAATGCGGATGTCTTGCAATCTCAGATTTGACCACACCTAGGTACAAGCTTCCACGACGCATCGCAAGCTTTCAAGTCTTCTATTTTTGCCACGTGACACTGTCGCACAAACAAGTATTAATTGGCCTTCAAATTGCCGGCACTGTGGTATTCTACATCCTACTGTATAGGTAGGACACCACATTTATTTTCATCAATGTTTTGGGGTAACTGGTCAAAGAGTTGAAAA
Organism: Electrona antarctica; assembly: GCF_951216825.1. Classification (NCBI taxonomy): domain Eukaryota; kingdom Metazoa; phylum Chordata; class Actinopteri; order Myctophiformes; family Myctophidae; genus Electrona; species Electrona antarctica. The sequence continues at coordinate 22,201,779 of NC_136797.1, forward strand.
CCTGAAATTCACATTAGCTGTTACAAGTCAAGTCAAAGTTGCAAGTCCACAGTGACTCACGGATGGACGCGTTGTGAGCTTGTAGATCTGCAGTGGAGACTGGAGCGGGGAGGAGAGAGGACAGCGCGATGCAATGTTTTTCATTTTTCATTCAATTCATACAACCCTAAAAGTTACAACCACCGTTCATTTGGTCTTTATAATGGTTATGATTAGCTCTGGTCCATAGCTTTAGAAGCTAGGAGGTTATAATTACATACTAGGCTTGCTAGCTAGCAGGCTATGAATCAGAACAGATGATCAACTGTCTTCACTCCATCGCGACTATTATAACTATGATCGCGCGGCATAGCTGTTTGTTTTTAATAATGCCGCACGCCTGCACTTTTGTTGGATAATCATGAAGAAAGATGAATAAGAAAAAGAAACATGAAATCACGGCAAGAGCTACTGTAGTGTGACTGTCACCAAACTGTGTATAATATTGGGCAGAACCGCAGAACTGAGGAGGAACTCCTGCTATACTTTACTGTACCGGACGACACGACGAGACGTCTCCAATCTAACTTGTTGAACAAAGTACAGTAATAAACGCACCAATAGTAAAAGTATTTACACACTGTAGTTGTACCCATTGAGCATATGAGCCAATGAGGCATATGCTTTTCCCAAAGAAAATCTGTCTTGAATGCTGCCAGTGTCGCCGCCGCCCACCGCACCTACATGAGTGACGGTGACGGAAAAACCCACGTACAGTGTAGGCTTGTAGGCTATGATATGAAAACAATCAGCCAGGAATGGATTAGTACTTAAGTTGGAGAACTACAAACAAAACAACAGAGCTCACAGCTGCATGTCTGCTGTAGAAAAGCAAAAACAAAAATAATAATAATAATAATATTAGCGAATACTAATACTAATATTTTTGATTTACAGTGTTGACTATCGTTTTGCTAGTCGATCGATTTTTTGGTTAATGCCCTAGTGTGTGTGTGTATGTATGTGTGTGTGTGTGTGTCCAGAGAATGAGATTATCTCGCAAATCGCTGGATAGACCTATCAGCGCCAAACTTTGTATGCACACTGCCAGTATTGTAGAATTGTAAATTCTATTTTCTATATTTTCCTGCACCTATTGCACATTAACTGAATTGCCCAGCACCTATTTATTTGCCAAAGATAATTACGCCTCAAAACCTTTATTTATTTTTGTCTCAGAGGAGGGATGTGGACAGTTCATCGATCATGACACTGGTAAGGTCCATTCAGATGGACAGCGATTAACGCGCCTAGCAATTCATATTCAATGAGAGGCCTGCATTTTTGTTGTACGCTCGCAGAAGTTGAGGGGCGACAACGCAAGCGTATTTAGATCCCGTGACATTTGTCACGCGTGTGCTCGTTCTGGGCACAATGCCTGCGACTGACTAGGCCTGGATTGTGTTGAGCTTTTTCGCTACGCTTGCGTTGTCGCGCCCCTCATGAGCAGATCTGGAGCAGACCTTGCAGTCGTTGATTCAGGCGACGACAGGACCACATGCTCCCCGTCTGAAAACACCTGTAGGCGGGTTTCTGACACTGTCCACAGCCCCCCCACTGAGACACAGACCAAATGCAGTAGACGGAGATGGTACCATATAATAATGGACATTAGTGATGACCAATTATATAAAGATATGTTGAAAATATAACAAAACAACCTTGGACTCTGGTGTGCTCATACGCTTTCCTCTGTCTCCAGTCATGTCTGTCCTCAGTATTGTTCACTTCCCATTGTTGTCGACGCTCTGTTGTTTTTGTCTCACTACTTGTATTTTATTTCCTTGTTTTATGGTGAATACTTGTGTGTATGAGTGTATATATTCTGTGAAAGTATGAAACAGCTGAGGTTGTGAAAAAAAAAAGAAGGAAAAAAAGCAGTTGTAAGAAAAATGTATGCTTTTAATTCTGTGAAGTTGCCTAAACTGAAATAAAAAGTAAAAAACAAACAAAAAACAACCTTGGACGGGCCTGGAGGTTGTTTCAGAAAGTGCTTCCAGATAAAGAGCGGCCAGCAGCTGACTGTCTTGGCTGTTTGTTCACCAGGGCCGACTCAGGATAGATGACCTGTGCATCATGCCATGAGTCTGACCGCCCCCATCGGAAGCATTCTGCTAATTAGTGGTAATGATGATGATGCCTAATAGCTTGTGTTGAGGTGATCTGGTGGACACGTGTGTGTCACTGTGGTCGCTGATGACCGTCTGACCTTCATCTGGATTCTGGACAGCTGCGCTGTCGTCAGTCGCATTGTCGGACTCTGACAATTTGAACATGCGTCCCAATTCTCGGCATTAGAGCCAAAATCTTTTGAACATTTCAAAGCGTGTGGCGCAACGCACCACGTTGTGAGCTTGTAGGCAGGTTGTTGTCGCTATTGTCATACGACAGAATACTAGGGCTTAAGTGGTGAACCATCTGACGCGGTCAGGTCTATAAAGAAATGTTTCATGTTTTGTCTAGCTGTCCATTCAGTTCCTTTTCAAAGATTCCACAGGATCTTTTGTGGGATCAGAAATGAAGAAAGCATCACACAGAGAGACAACAACACTGTCCCGTCCCATCCGCAAGCATGCAATCACATGGCCAGGTTGGAGGTTAGTGGCCAATCACATGGCCAGGTTGGAGGTTAGTGGCCAATCACATGGCCAGGTTGGAGGTTAGTGGCCAATCACATGGCCAGGTTGGAGGTTAGTAGCCAATCACATGGCCAGGTTGGAGGTTAGTAGCCAATCACATGGCCAGGTTGGAGGTTAGTGGCCAATCACATGGCCAGGTTGGAGGTTAGTAGCCAATCACATGGCCAGGTTGGAGGTTAGTGGCCAACAACAAAAGGGCGAACAAAGAAAGAACAAAGTAAAAACTAACAACCTCCCAACGATCACAAAGAACTAAAAAAAGGATGTAGTACATGTCAACTCTTGTGTATGCATACAAATCAAGTTTACATCAGGTAAACACATTAACAACAACTCTGGCTTTTCCTATGCAGGCAGACCGAGTTTTTTTTATTTTTTATAATAGGTGCGGGCACGCCTGGCTCCAGCCCTGAATCACTAGCCACGCCCATTCAGAAAATATGTTCTGGCGATTCAGGTCTGGAGTCTCTGCCTACGGCTGCGTCAGTGTCGTTCCAAAATCCGAACGCAGCAGCTGATTGGCCATCAGCCCCGTCACTCGACAGCGTCAGACAACAAACATGGCTGCCCCCCACTGCGGTGACTCACGACCATATCAATCTCATAGAGTAATAAAAGGATAGAGACCGAACCGGAGCGTTAGCCCCGCCCCCCCGCTATTAATTTCAGTGGAAGTTGCTCAGTGGCGTTTTGAATCACCCGGAAGACTGCCGGAAGTATAATTATAACTCAATGGCTAGAGCGAGCGGAAGTTTAGCCTAGCCTAGCCCCGGACCGCAAATTTGCCAGTAGGTAGTGGCAGCTTCAACGTTGGATAGCCTTACTGGGGGCTTGATCAATCTGGCTATTAAATCGACGTATGATAAATAAATAGTTTCTTTACAGACACGAGAGGTTTTATAAACATCATCCGACATATTTTACTGCTTTTGTTTACATGCTTGTTGCGAAGGCACTCAGGTGGATCTCCATATATGGGGATAAAAGGCCGTCACTTGGAGCTCCATATATGGGGATAACCTATAGTCCCATATGGATACGCTTTAAAGCCTGAAGAGCCAGGTATGCTTTCAATGGGGTGGCCCCAAGGGCCAGGTACGCTTTCAATGGGGCAAACTGTTCAAGCCTTCTTGATATGGTACATATTTCAATGGGAAATCTGGGGGTGGCTGTTGCGAAGGCTTTCACTTAGAGCTCCATATATGGGGATAACATATAGTCCCATATATGGAGACAACAGCGATATCCAGCGCTGACATCAGATTAATATCGAAACTCCAAAGATGGATATACGCAGTGGTGACATCATCGTGACACTAGACTTGCACAGCATAAAAGGAGGCTCCCATGGCTTCTAAAGGGGAGATATACCAAGCAACGCACGCGGTATCTCCAACCTGTCGACACATACGAACCAAGGTATCTGGCTTTACAACCCATATACCTTGAATAGCTTCTATTACCTTTGGCACGAGTCTTCTAGATGAGACAGAATAACTGGCTAATGGCTAAGCAACTCGTAGAGCATTGAAGTAGAGGTTTCCACATCCCGGTTAAGTTCGTATCGAACACCACTGTAGCGGGTCCTAACTAAATAACCAGCACTGGTTCGAGCTATTTTTCAATGCTAGTAGCGCTCGTTGCCCTGGCGTCACTTCCTCCTCGCTCTCCTTGTGCGTGTATTAGCTAGAGGAGAAATCTTCCTTATCACCATCATGGTTGAATTCAGCAACGAGACCGCACGCCGGCTGAAGCAGGTGTTCCAGTGGGGGCAGTTTGTCGTCCGATGGGGCTTCATCCCCACAGTGCTGTACCTGGGCTTCAAACGGGGGGCGGATCCAGGCATGCCTGAACCCACAGTCCTGAGTTTGGTCCAAGTCCTGGCATCCAATGTTTGACATCTCATCTCGAGAACATTTATTCCTCTTCATGAATGAGTAGGCTGTACTGTATATCTGTGGCCACGTGGTTTACATGGCTACCTACTACTGGACTGGACTGTAGATCGTCAATGGATGGGCCTCCAGTCTAGGATGGTAGGACGACCAATGGGACAAGAAACGTAAGTCCAGTTCCGTTCCGTTTTTGTCTAATTTATTTTCTTTTCTTCTAATATTCTGGACTGAATGGAATTTCCCATATTTTATTTATTTTATTTATTTTATTTATTTTATTTATTTTATTTATTTTATTTATTTTATTTATTTTATTTATTTTATAAAAAAAAGCCCTCAAAAAAAGGCATGCTCCATTTGGTACCCATATAGAGCGTCGCAGTCCCGCCCCCTACCAGGGGGGCCTCTTGAGCCCCATTGCCCCCAGCTGTCCACCTCTGAACAGCGCTCAGAGGGTCAATGGAGACCCAATTGGTCTCCGGTTCCAACTCCGATGTTGCGGATTTTCCCCCTGGACCCCCCTGGGGTTTAAGAGGTTAAATAAATACTTTTTGAAATGTCTATGGGAAAAATGCATTGGGAATTATTTCCTAGGCCTGACGTCGTCATGAAAGGGGGCGGGACTGCGCCGCTCTATATGGAGCTGACTGATTTGTTTGTGCCTGATGCCATGACAACACATCGGGGTTAGGAAACACACTCCATATTTGGGCGTAGCTGCTTAGGGAACTCCTTGTGGTTATGACTGAGCATGACGACGTGGTCAGTCTGTCATCCCATTAGGTCATGTTAATAAAATAAGGATTTTATCCCTTGGGTAGATAGCACATTTCACTTGTCCTGGTGAAGGACACTGGCAGCACTGGAGTATGTTACTTGTAGCCTACCCATTTATTTTGCTGTGAGAGGAAACCATATATGATATATGCTTGACTCAGTGGCGAATTGCTCATCAAGCATATATAGTCTGGGTAGCCAACAGTGACAATTAATGCAGGATAAAACATTCCCATAGGCATAATGTTTGGCAGCAATAACATGCCAGCCACCGGTGCCAGTACACAGAATGAGTTGGTTGAAAATCCACAGGAACCTCTCGAGAGGCTCGGGGTGCTGGACAACGAGGACATACATGCGATGATGCAGGGCTCCCGCATGACCAAGATACGCTGGAGGTGGCAGAAGAGCCGGACCCTGAAGCTGCTGGACGACGGGGTCACGGTGTGGTGTGAATCTACCAAGTACACCCGCAGGGCCAAAGAGCAGCAGACCTTCTCGGTGGCGGAGGTGGAGTGCGTGCGCGAGGGATGCCAGTCGGAGGCCCTGCGGAAGCTGATCGGATCGATACGGGAGAGCCAGTGCTTCACGGTGGTGTTCCGAGGCGCCCGGAAGAGCCTGGACCTGCGGTGCTCCGGCGAGGATGAAGCTCGTCGCTGGGTCAGAGGAATCCGTACCTTGAAGGAACGTGTGGCCAACATGAGCCATAGGGAGAAAATGGATCACTGGATCCGTGGCTACCTGAGGCGAGCGGATGAGGATCGGGACGGTAAGATGAGCTACGATGAGGTGAAACGACTGCTGCGAATGATCAACGTTGAACCGAACGAGCAGTATGCACGCCCATTATTCAACAAATGTGACCGCTCGCGTGACGGTCGGCTGCACCCCACGGAGATCGAGGAGTTCCGCGGGGAGCTTTTGAGGCGGCCAGAGCTTGACTCCGTGTTCTTGCAGTACTCCAGCAATGGCTGTGTCCTCTCCACTGCTGAGCTCCGTGACTTCCTTGCAGACCAAGGGGAGGACCCGTCATTGGACCACGCCTTAAGCCTCATACGCACCTATGAGCTCAATGACTGGGCTCAGAATAACCACTTCATGACCCAGAATGGTTTCACAATGTACATGCTGTCTCTGGAAAACGATGTGTACGACCTCAAACACTCCAGCGTTTACCAAGATATGACCCAACCCATGGCGCACTACTTCATCTCCTCCTCTCACAATACCTACCTTACCAAGGACCAAGTCATCAGTGCCAGCAGCACAGAGCCTTACATCAGGGCTCTGAATCAGGGGTGTCGCTGTGTGGAACTCGACTGCTGGGATGGGGATAAAGGAGAGCCCGTCATATACCATGGGTGCACTCTTACGTCCAAGGTGCCTTTCAAAGAGGTCATTGAAACCATTAACCATTATGCTTTTAAGGCCTCTCCATACCCTCTGATTCTGTCCTTGGAGAACCACTGTTCTGTAGAGCAGCAGGCTGTCATGGCCAAACACATGCGCACCATCCTGGGCAGCAAGTTGCTCATCGAGCCCCTCAGTGACCGGCCACTGACCAAATTGCCCTCTCCCGAGGAGTTGCGGGGCCGTATTCTGGTGAAAGGGAAGAAGGCAACGCCACACCTGGGCCAGCTAGGTAAAATGAATAGTACGTGTAGCTTTTCCTCCAGTTCTGATGACGAGTTATTAAGCAGCAATAAGGACGCACCCAAGACAGATGCTCCCACGGCGGTCTCCTCTAAGCTGAGTCCAGAGCTGTCAGCACTGGTGGTGTACTGCAGGAGTGTCCCCTTCCGTGGCTTTGATAACCTATCTGAAAAACCTGCACCAAGTGACATGTCCTCCTTCTCAGAAAACGATGCCCTGAAACACATCAAAGACTCAGGAAAGCTGTTTGTCAGACACAACAGCAGGCAACTGACGCGGATCTACCCCTCTGGACAGCGCCTTCAGTCCTCCAACTATGACCCCCAGGACATGTGGAATGGGGGCTGCCAGATGGTGGCCCTGAACTTTCAGACGCCCGGGAAGAAAATGGACCTCAACCAGGGCCGCTTCCTTCCAAACGGTCGCTGTGGATACATCCTCAAGCCAAGCTTCCTCCGCAGCCCCACTTCCAACTTTAACCCGGGGATCACAGGGGGAGGTCCTGGACACGTCCCCACTCAGCTGACTATACAGATATTATCTGCACAGCAGCTGCCAAAAATCAACTTGGACAAGACCAGTTCCATCGTGGACCCACAGGTGTGGGTGGAAATTCATGGAGTGGGAATTGATAATTCAAGAGACAAAACTCACCGCATTGACAACAATGGTTTTAATCCCCGGTGGCGGGACTGCACTCTAAGATTCCAGCTGCAAGTTCCTGAACTGGCCCTGGTGCGGTTTGTAGTCGAGGACCATGACCACAATGCCAAGAATGACTTTGTGGGCCAGTTCACCCTACCTCTCACAAGCCTACGGACAGGTTACCGTCATGTGCACTTACTGAAGGCAGACGGCTCCTCTCTGTCCCCTGCTACTCTCTTTATCCATGTGACGGTGTCTCAAAAAGGAGTTTGCATGAAAGATGTCAGAACGCAAAGCCATGGCAAGGGCCACGGGGAGGGAGAAGGTATGATTATGATATGACATCAAATGTCTGTCAAGTGTCTGTAGAACTTGTGTTTCTGACAGTGTTTCTGACAAGAAAGCACATTGAGAGGAAAATCACTTTGTGAAGCGGGGATCCTGCTGACTGTTTGCCTCCGACCAATTTAAAGCAATCCGATTTTCTGAACAATGCAATGCACCCGCTGGAAATATACTGTACGTACGTCCGAGATCAATGATGAACATTGGGCAATGGGCATCAAAGACATTACGCGCAAGCAGTGTTGGGACTAACATTAGCGTAACGCAACTATTACATTACTGCTGATCACAATTAATGACATACTATTAACATACTGGGTGTGCATGTGGCTACGATGTGCGGGAATCCGCTACTAAAGGGCCGCGTAGCGGCCAAGCCTCTAGTTTACAACATTCTTGCTGGACAAAAGTTATGATATAAGCTTGAGTCAGTGGCAAAACACTCATCTGCGTAAGCATATTGATACCCAGATATGATGACTGTCCACTATACTGTGTCAGAGAGACTGTGAAGTGATATAGGATGCATGCTCTGTTCCTGTTCATTCTGTTCTTATCTTTGGATGGAGACCCATCAGGGTCAGCACTCGGGTAGCCTGGAACTCACCTATGCTTTTTATGGCATAGGCAGCTCCCGGCAGGATCCGCCGGGAGAAACTATGCGCAGCTGCTAGACATGAGACTAATTACTTAGAGCGACAGAGAGAGAGAGGAGTGTGTACATCTGTGCGTGTGTGTCAACAGCAGACGATCAGAAATCAGCAGAGAGTGAGTGATGTTTGCGCTACTCTATGCCGAATTGAAGTGGACTCGGACCCATACTTTTTTTTTCTCCCTGGAAATAAAAACGTCTGGGTTTCCGAGGCTAGCACTCGGGTGGTCAAACCAACCGAGTCCAACAACACCCAGAGTGGAAGTCCAACGCAGACACAGGGAGAACATGCCAACTTCCACACACACACAGCCATGCAGGATTGGAAGCCGGACCTTCTTGCTGTGAGCCAACAGTGTAGTGTAGTAATGCTCTATGCTCATGTGGTCTATTCCCATGGTGATCATAGTACGTACTGCGTACTGTTCAGTCTCTCTCTCTCTCTCTCTCTCTCTCTCTCTCTCATATTAATTAGGCCACAGGCCCCCCTCCCATTTAGGATTTGTTGCTCTGGAACCCCGGTCGAATGAATGCAGCAACATTCCCTCCCTGTACCTGTTGTCAGGGTACCTGTTGTACTGTGTTTGTGTCCCTTTCATGCCCATATATGGAGATCCCTGATGTCATCAGTATATGGCCATAATGTGGGCATACCCATATATGGCCATATGCCGGGCACCGCGCTCCCTCGAGTCCTCGATGGTGCGCATGCCGAGTTTGATGTCGGTCGGTCCCGTATATGCAGATGACCATATATGGGCATTTTTCAACAACAAAAAAATGGGGGACCGTAGCCTAATTCAGGTCAAACGGTCCTTGTCGTTTTAAAATGGTCAATGCTAGGACTATGAAAATCCTCTCTTATGGGGGGGTCCTTGGCATATTTTCAAATGGGGGGTTCCGCGGGCTAATGAGTGTCAATTTGGGGGTCCTCGACATGACAACGTTTGGGAATCAATGCAGTAGATAACTCTGCACTGTCAATGAAAAACAAGAGACAATAGTGGCATGTCGTAGCTCCCTGCAATGTGGATGTGGGACTTCATGTGGCCACGGTCTGTGACGTCAATCCATACTGGGAAAGGTTTCAGCCCTGTCATGACCGGCCGCCATGCAGAATCATAACTGACCTCCTTTATTATGAAATTAACGTTAAAATATGCCACGGAAATGCGAAACATGTGGAAAAAGAATGCGCTGATCAGTCCAGCGGTTAGGGAGATTAGCCCCGGATAAACAGACAGACAGACAGGTTCTCAAACTGCTTTCCATTTCCAATTTGTTAGGCGTTATTATTAGGCCATGGACGCCCGTAACTCTGAGAGTTACTTTGATACTATTTTGGTAATATTTTGACGCCAATACCTTTACTCAATTAAGTAATATGTTGAATACGTTTGTACTTTTACTCAATGAAAATGCTGAAAACAGACCTTTTGTAAACGGAACTATTAAATAGCTCAAAGCTCTATTGCTGATTACTTAAGGTTCGAACCCGCCACAGTGGTGTCCAATTGGAACTTAGCACATTTTGGGCGGGAACCCCTTTGTGTTTTAAACATTATGTTGTAATTTAGCTATTGAAAAATAGCAGATCTACAAGCTCATAGCGCGCCACCGAGTGGCTCATAGCTACGAGCTTGTAGGTCTGCTATTTTTGAAAAATCGTGAAAATATTTATTTCAGAAAACTGGAGGATTTCGAATATTTTTTTAAAATTTTGAGGTCAGGCCTAAATGGGTTTTAAACCAGGATGATTCAAATTCTGCCTTCTGCCTTGAGCAGACCTCTATAATATATTATCCGACCATGCTTTGGCACGATGACACGATGAGCAAATAAGATCTACCCATATATGGGTTCTACCACATCTACTGTATCTGATATCAGCACTAGGTCAGCCCGGGCCAAATATAGGGATTGTCATACTAGACATATCATATGTCATATAGCCCAACGTGCTAGTCGGATATCCCCATATATGGGGACTAAATATCCAATGAGCAACTACTCAGATCCAACAACACGGCTGGAAGTGAGAGTCTTCGTTACAGAACATCTGAGTATAGGCTACTTCTTGCGCAACTGAAACCCTGTCGCTGACTTGACATGTTCTCACAATTAAAAACTAATTAATGTGTGTGCTAGCTGCAGAGATGTGGTCTGCTAGCTATAGCACATCACAGAGACATTAGGATTACACCGTGAACGCTGCTGTTGGCATTCCAACCCCAACGCTTTACACAAAGACATATGTCGCCACTCAGTCAGTCCCATCCTCCTCTCTGCAGGCTGTAGGAATAACTGCTCCGTGCACTGTGAAACACACAGGGATACACAGGAATAACTGCTCCGTGCACTGTGAAACACACAGGGATACACAGGAAAACAACTGCTCCGTGCACTGTGAAACACACAGGGATACACATGAATAACTGCTCCGTGCACTGTGAAACACACAGGGATACACAGGAATAACTGCTCCGTGCACTGTGAAACACACAGGGATACACAGGAATAACTGCTACGTGCACTGTGAAACACACAGGGATACACAGGAATAACTGCTCCGTGCACTGTGAAACACACAGGGATACACGGGAATAACTGCTCCGTGCACTGTGAAACACACAGGGATACACGGGAATAACTGCTCCGTGCACTGTGAAACACACAGGGATACACGGGAATAACTGCTCCGTGCACTGTGAAACACACAGGGATACACGGGAATAACTGCTCCGTGCACTGTGAAACACACAGGGATACACGGGAATAACTGCTCCGTGCACTGTGAAACACACAGGGATACACAGGAAAACAACTGCTCCGTGCACTGTGAAACACACAGGGATACACAGGAATAACTGCTCCGTGCACTGTGAAACACACAGGGATACACGGGAATAACTGCTCCGTGCACTGTGAAACACACAGGGATACACGGGAATAACTGCTCCGTGCACTGTGAAACACACAGGGATACACGGGAATAACTGCTCCGTGCACTGTGAAACACAGGGATACACAGGAAAACAACTGCTCCGTGCACTGTGAAACACACAGGGATACACGGGAATAACTGCTCTGTGCACTGTGAAACACACAGGGATACACGGGAATAACTGCTCTGTGCACTGTGAAACACACAGGGATACACAGGAAAACAACTGCTCCGTGCACTGTGAAACACACAGGGATACACAGGAAAACAACTGCTCCGTGCACTGTGAAACACACAGGGATACACGGGAATAACTGCTCTGTGCACTGTGAAACACACAGGGATACACGGGAATAACTGCTCCGTGCACTGTGAAACACAGGGATACACAGGAAAACAACTGCTCCGTGCACTGTGAAACACACAGGGATACACAGGAATAACTGCTCCGTGCACTGTGAAACACACAGGGATACACGGGAATAACTGCTCTGTGCACTGTGAGATACACAGGGATACACAGGAATAACTGCTCCGTGCACTGTGAAACACACAGGGATACACAGGAAAACAACTGCTCCGTGCACTGTGAAACACACAGGGATACACAGGAATAACTGCTCCGTGCACTGTGAAACACACAGGGATACACAGGAATAACTGCTCTGTGCACTGTGAAACACACAGGGATACACAGGAATAACTGCTCTGTGCACTGTGAAACACACAGGGATACACAGGAATAACTGCTCTGTGCACTGTGAAACACACAGGGATACACGGGAATAACTGCTCCGTGCACTGTGAGATACACAGGAATAACTGCTCCGTGCACTGTGAAACACACAGGGATACACGGGAATAACTGCTCCGTGCACTGTGAAACACACAGGGATACACAGGAAAACAATGCTACAGTGGAGTGGACGTGCAAACGTTCAGCGACTGTTTACTGTCATGCACGCACAAATGCACGCACGCACACACGCACGCACACATAGACATCCAGACAGACAGACAGACAGACAGACAGACAGACATAGCTTGAGTTGACAGATGCTTTTATTCATACAGTAAATAATCAGCATTGATCTTGTATCGCTTAGAAGCACATTTTTTAACACTTCACTTTAATGGGAAGTTGGGAAGCCCTGCTTTGTTCTATAGACAAAGAGGTCTACTGTACAGTACTTACTGTACTGTATATGTATCCAGCCAGATTTGTTCGTTTGAAGTGTCTGGTTAGCACATTTGATTTGTTGACCCTGACAGGCAAGGTTATATATAAGGACAGAGTTTGAGAAAAAAAAAGAAAAGAAAAAAATAGACAGGAGAGAGCAGAGGGAGGAAGATGACTTTATAGGTAGGAAAACAACATGTCATTATAGGCTGGCTGGCTGGCTGACGCACTTCAATTACCTTGCTCTGCTGTATAACAGCCCCATTCCACAGCACACTTTATTGCTGCTGCGTTTAACCTTTCTCCTGCTACGTCTGTCTGTCTGTCTGTCTGTCTGTCCGTCCGTCCGTCCGTCCGTCCGTCCGTCCGTCCCTCTCTCTCTCTCCCCCTCTCCCTCTCTCTCTCTCTCTCTCTCTCTCGTGAAAGAAGTACCCTGACTTTTAATGTAAAAGTAACACTATCTCAATATACTGTAGAAATACTCTGTTTTCAACTTTTTCCTGAGTAAAAGTACAAGTTTTGGCATCAGAATATGCATACAATCATACAATACCAAAGTAAAAGTCCTCAAGTTCTCCCACAGTTCAAAAACAGCTGATCTACAAGTGCACAGCAGTTCAGCGGCTCAGCAGTTGTACCTGATGATCAAAGGGACAATATCTCCCCCAGGGGGAATTCCCCTTTAGGCTAGCTAGAGGATAAGATGTTGGCTTTTCTCGGGGGAGACGCCAGGTTCTAATTCCCAGGAGTTACGCAAACTGCCACGATGCGTTGTGTATGAAGCATGACATATGGCTTAGGCCTAAGTGGTTAATGCATGCATGTTGTGTAATGATAATGATAATAACTACAGTATAGTAACAAAACAACAAATAATAGTTGTTTGGTAACAAATAGTAACAAATAATTGTAATGGAGTAAAAATACAATATTTGCCTCTGAAATGGGGCGGAGTAAAAGTATCAATTTGACTTTCTACCACTGCTCTCACTCTCTCTTCCAAATGCGAAGAAAAGTCAGCCAATTGTGCAATCCAGTTAATTGTGGAGACAGCTTTAAATGCCAGAGAAGAAGAGCATCGCGACCAGATAACTCATTTTCCGAGCAGAATTAAATTAGGCACTTTACACAAACACATAAAACTCTACACTTTGTGGTACTCGTTTTGTTCCCTCCAGCGCTTTCTTTGTCCACTTTTCTCTTGAGTGTTGTTGTCTGCTTGAAACACGGTAACATACTGTACTAAACTCAACCAGTATTACATCCCTTGAATGCTGCAGCAATTACATTATTTAGAGTCGATTGATCACAGAACGATTGTTTTTGCAGAATGTTTGCTTATTATTGCAGAATGTCCACGCACGCACGCATGCACGCACGCACGCACGCACGCAACATTGATGGCATGATGAGGGTGCCTGGACCCCACTTTGTAAGTAAGTCAGGGTGCGGGAGTCTATCCCCGTTTCAATGCGCTAGGCCTTCGGAAGCCGGAATGCTGAGGTGGAGAGTAGCACCTACCATCAGCTCCCAGTACTTACCGCACAACATCAAGCCGTACAAAGTCAAAGTCAAAGTCATACGATTTGTCACACACGTTACCGCAGTGAAATTTGTTTTCCGCATTTGACAAATCTCTTGGAGCGGTGAGCCGCAGCGTGCGCCGCGCTCGGGAATCATTTGATTAGTAGATTTGACCCCCAATCCAACCCTTTGATGCTGAGTGTCAAGCAGGGCGGCATTGGGTCCCATTTTTACAGTCTTTGGTATGACCCGGCCGGGGATCGAACCCTGACCTCCCAGTTTCAGGGCGGACACTCTAACCACAAGGCCACTCATACGCTGAGTTGGCGGTGCCCGGGTTTCGAACCCATGGCCTTGCGGTCGAAAGACGAGTGCTCTACCGACTGAGCAACCTGGACACAAACTTTGAGAACTGAGAATTAACCCCAAACAACCAGCTTCCCCCATGCACTCATCTGAGCCATCTGAGCAGCCATCTTCGGGTTGAAGCAGTAAAAGTAATTGTCCTCTTACCTCAGGTACCAGAAAATACCTTAACTCTATAATTGCGGCTAGCTGTTAGCATAAACGCCAGTTCCAGGTGCCACCATACGCGTTCACTTTAAAAGACTTGCCACACACTCGCTACACACACTGTAGTATCAGTGGAACAAGCATACACTGTTTACCTTTCGTCAGAAGCTTTTACATGGCGGGAGCGTCGCGGTGCAACGGCACAAATTAAATCCGAAAATTTGGATGGCAGAAGATCCACCAAGGACAGCTCTCCTGGAGTCCGACTTATGGAGGTTTGAAAATCCTCCTTTCAACTGCTTTACACCGTGATTATATTCTCAATCCCATAGCTGGAACGGTGGGGCGTTGCCATAGGAACCGGACCAATGTTAAACGCTGCTGTGGGACTCAACCATTATATAGATGGAGTATACATTACATTGGGGTACGGATATATATGGACCTGGGATATGACGCCCCCTAGCGTCGGGGTACGTATATACTGTATACGGACATGGGAAAGAAATAATTAAAGGTTGAATGGTTGAGTACATCCATCAGCCATCCATGGGGCGACTGTGGCTCAAGAGGTAGAGCAGGTCGTCCAATGATCCATGGGTCGGCGGTTCGAATCCCGGCTCCTCCTGTCTACATGTCGAAGTGTCCTTGGGCAAGACACTGAACCCCAAATTGCTCCCGATGTGCTGGTTGGTACCTTGCATGGCTTCCGCCGCAATCGGTGTATGAATGTGTGTGTGAATGGGTGAATGTAATGCACTATCTATGTAAAGCACCTTGGATAAAGCCATTTACCATTTTACCATTTACCATTTGATTCTGCGACGCTCACAAGGTCAGTTACATTGGAATGCGTGGAATTCAATCCCAGCTCATGTAGAAGGCTTTACTTTGCATTCAGTCAGAGAAACGCCTTTGTGATGCACACAATGGGTTTTGTCAGAGCGCAATGTACAGTCCATGTGAAGTGGCATGAAAAAGCATGAGGCTAAAAGAGGGTGCAGATGGCAGTCTAGCCAAAATGTGTTAATATTTCACAATTATGTTATCCACTTATCCATTATCCATTTACGGTATACATTAAAACATATTCAAAAATAGCAGATGTAAGAGCCAAGCTCACAGCGCTTCATCTGTGTGGTGCTGCAAGCTTAATTGTACATCTGCTATTTTTGAAAATATCTGAAAAATATTGAAAATTAGGTTTTTTTCTCAAATCTTCTCCTCTGGGGGTATCCCTGAGTCCCTGGCACAACCTTTTCATATGGGGAGGAACACAGCCAATGAAATGAAATGAAATGAAATGAAATGAAATGATTACTATATTTACCCAGGGTATCTGGGCTAAGCTCAAGAACTTGTTTCCAGCCAGGCCCTGCTCATAGAACATTTCATCGTAGTGGTTCAATGCCTTGTTCAAGGGCACTTCAGCGGTGGTAATTTTAACGTGTCGGACCGCTGATTCGAACTGGCGACCTTCCGGTATCAAGACTCCGCAATCCGTTCGGCCACCGCTGCCAAATTAATATAAATTTGGGGGTCCCACGGAAGGTCTCTCTACAAATTAAGACAGTTTCCCAAATCTTTTAGCAGACGGACAGACAAACAGAGATCTCAAAATGGGCAATGCTGTTGCATTTGGTTCTGTAGAACTGCTGATAGGGAGATCCATTGACGCACGTTAGTTCTGGACTTCGTCACCGAAGGTTGAAGATCATGCAGTTGGACAGTTTTCTAGATGCTCACTCACTCACTCACTCACTCACTCACTGGGATTCCACACATTTATAGACAGATATTGTTACGCTGTTCGTCCATATGGATGTGGATATTTGTCCTTCTTGTGAAAGACCTTGGAGGTCTGAATATTCCAAGAAGCTAAGGCATGCTGGCCCTGATATTTACTGTATGTATTGTTATGGCTACAGTACAGGCTCAATGGCACAGGCCTCTCTTTCTTGGCTGGCTTTGTAATTGGTGCTTTTGATTTGGATACATTAACTCGCGGATTGAAGCTAAATGAAATCTCTCAACTGAAAATGTTTGTATGGCCGCATGTCCTAATTTGTATAATAAATCTGTGAAGAAATCACAGATTGAGGCTTTAACCTTTGCTTTTATATGAAATATCCTAGTTTTTTATGGAAGATGCTTCTGAACATATTGCTATAGTTTCAGTAATTTGACCACTTCAAATGCTCCAATCTTAAAATAATAACCGAAAATAGCCGAGCAACAAGCTTAGTAAATTGGCTATTGTCGCTGTGCAACACGCTTCCAAGCCTTCCATAGAAGACATGCGGGCTTCTATGGAATCCAAATGACTGTAATCAGTCGTGGCGACTGAGAACAAATACTGAACAAATCATGGACACAATCCACGAGTGCAGACTTTTAACTAGCAGTTGAATTTGACCCATTTTGAGCGGGAACCCCTTTTGGTGGTTACATACATTATGTTATAATTTAGCTTTTGAAAAATCGTTAAAATGTGCCTCAAATCTTTCAGAAAATGTGTCATGATTTAGAACACTTTTTTTTTTTAATTTCGACGTCAGGCCTGAATGGGTTAACCAGGACTATCTGGACACACTTGAGTACTTTTTGTCTTTCCAACGCCCGTTTGCCTCAACCGATTGCTACAGAATAGCGCGACAGTACCCTACCCTACCCTACCAGGCCTAGTACGCATCCACATTGTGTTCCAGGAAAGAAACAAGGAGAAAACACAATTCTTAGAAGAGTTTTGAAAATAAACTCTTCAGTGTCTCTTGAATGCACACCGTGGGTGGTCTGTGTGATGAGTTTTATAGAGACACGCACGCACACATGCACGCACACATGCACGCACACGTGCACGCTCGCACCATGCACCAATGGTTCCCAAACGTTTTAGCTCAAAAGACCCAAAACAGAAATTAGTTTGCCCTGTACCCAAACTAGTGAAAATAGTAGGTAAATAGTATATTATAGTATAAGCTCAGCCCAAGATTTAGACTCTCGTAGAGTGTTTTTTTTCCCGATTCTGATGATATCTGATGATATCATCTTGGATTTCTCTCCATTGTAAATGTGCAACAGCGCCCCTAGTGGCCAGGGTTCTGTTGCGAAATCCAAGATGGACGCCAGATTCCGATACAGTATGGACAGAGTGGATCAAAATACCTTTTTTATTGAAAACTACGGCCGTACGGCGTGTAATTGTTTCCCGTACGAGAAAGCAGCTCAGATTTTGCATTGTACAAGGTAAGAGTGATTTTGAGGCAAAATTGTTCACCCGCTGCAAAAATTGGGCAGTAGTACCGCTCTCATAGAGAGCAATATCGTCAGAATCGAAAAAAACCCTCTACGAGAGTCTAAATCTTGGGCTAGTTTACAGGGCTCGACAGTGCGACTAGGTACTCGCATTTGCGACTTAAAATATCACCGTGCGAGTTGTAAAATTCACTTTGTAGCACCGGTGCGACTACAGAATCCGATCTTTAGAGCTAAAA
Organism: Electrona antarctica; assembly: GCF_951216825.1. NCBI lineage: Eukaryota > Metazoa > Chordata > Actinopteri > Myctophiformes > Myctophidae > Electrona > Electrona antarctica. Next base: position 22,220,079 of record NC_136797.1, read on the forward strand.
GTTGTGCAGTTTACATCCAAAAGAATGTGTCACTCTCTCGGTTCTGCACCGCTGCTGGAGAAGTATAGCACTGTCGAAGGCAGCGCAACTAATCCCCCCCCCCCCCCACACCCCAGAGAGGGAGGAGAGAGAAGAGAGCGAGAGAGAGAGAGAGAGCACACACGTCTTCACCCCAGCGAGGGAGGGAGACAGAGAGAAAGGGAGAGAGATAGAGAAAGAGAGAGCTTTCCAGTCCTTACCCTTTTTCTCAAATTGACCAGCAGAAAAGTGAGCAAACTATAATCCACATTGTTAGACAAAGTAGTGTGCCCTGAAACTTTCTTGGAAATGTGCATGTTGCCTGCAGTGGCAGCCAGCAGCGATGTAAGATGAGCCTGTGCATTTCACGGTTTTCACCCTATATAACTTGAACGCATAGGCAATCAAGTCAAGACCATTAATTAATGACAGCTGTGTAGGTGTGACGATTGCGTGATGCTTATATGTACAGGATTCTATAGGTCACCACTTTTGGTGTGACACACACGGCTTCTGTTTCTGTTTACAATGCGTTGTCAACACGTGCTGAGTTGACAAAGATTGACAGATTTTGGAGAAGACTGATAGTTTATCCTTTAGTAATTAGGCTGTGGAAGTATTCACACTAAGCTACTTTTGGATTTATTGGGATTGGCAATTTGGGGAAAGGAGGAGGAGGAGGTGATCAAGCTCCACAAGACCACATTGGTAGGCTCAAGGCTGCATTTATTTTCCTTTTTTTTCCTCTCGAGGGTGCATGGGATGATGTGAGCCCCTCCAGCAGGCTAGGGAACCCCGCTCAGGTTAGCGGAAAATGACCGCGGGGTGCGGGTTGCCAGGTTTTTTTATAAGTAAAGTATTAAAAAAAAAAAAAAAAAATAAAAAAAATATATATAATAATATATTTGAATTTACGTCATATTTAGCGGAATTTTGACCTAATTTCTCTGTTCATTGTCAATGGCAAATATTGAGACGTGTGGGGACTAAAGCTGTATATAGGAGGGCCCTCAAACACATTATTTGATAACTTTTCATCGTGCTCCTAAAATAATTTGTGTGCTACTAGATTTTTCAACTTAGTCGCACACGTGCAGCGTGCTACTTGGAAAAATGCTAAGCGTCGAGCCCTGGGCTAGTATAAGCTCACGACATAGTGCTTCGTGCCACGTTGCAAGCTTGTGGTTCTGCTATTTTCACTACTTTCTTTTAATGGAATTTCTTTTAAATTCATGAAATACTTTTGAATTGTTTCAAAACATTTTTAGGAAAAATCTCAAACACTTGTCCCAGTTGCAGTGCACTGTGCGGTATTTGTTTTGCCTTAGCAACAGGTGGGGGGAGTTCAACACTCCATTCATAGCTCATACAATACAACAGGTAGACCTGCGCCTACTAGCTTTATACTGTATGGGAACCACAAGACTGAACAACAACACAACAAAACACATTGTTGTAGAAAATACAAAACTGATGCTGCTGGCTCAATATACCACAAGCTGTTCCATCATCATTAGGAAGCATCAGTTCACACAGAAAGATCACTTCCTGAACTGTGGATGAAAGCCTTCTCCTAACTCGCCTCATGTGTTTGTGCTGGAACAAAAGATGCCACTCATAACCCATTTTGACCTGGGAACGATTATGCAAATGTCTTCTAAATCTTCTAAATGTTTTCTTGAAAAAGCGATGTTTTTCTATGTCAGTCGTTCTCAAACACTTTCATGTCACTTTTCACGATTCTTCAAAAATACCTACAAGCTCGTAGCGCGGCACTCGGTGCCGCGCTATGAGCTTGTAGATCTGCTATTTTTCTATAGCTAAAGCACAACATAATGCTAACACCAAAAGGGGTTCCCGCCCCAAAATGGGATAACAGCACGGTTTGATTTGTAAAGACAAATAAAAACAGACCAAAACATTCACGCTGCATCTCGAGCTAGCAGATCTGCTACTTTTGATGCTCTTGTGTGACGCTGTAGTATGATGATGAAGTATAGGCCGTTAATTTACGAGAAAACAAAAAGTAACAAAAATATAATAACATAATAGATAATAATTATGCATATACTGTTCAAGAGGTTTCTGCCCGACAGCGACGATATTTGATTAGATTTTTTTTATATTTAGCACCGTATATAAAAACAATACAATAACATTTAATATAAAAAGGGAAAGTGCTAGGAGGAGGCTTATATGAGGCCTCTCTACCCATATGTAAGACACAATAAAAATGTTTTAGAACATAATACGACAAATCCTACAGTATATTACAATTAGGTCAATTGGGGTCAATTGGTGCGAGGCGCATCATTGCTTCGATCCGCACAGAACTAAACACTGGGTCTGCAATGTGAATAGTCACACCAAAAAAAAAAAACGAAGTTGCGCACACACACAGGGCGCTATACAGAAGTGTTACAGCAGTGTTTAACAATTCAAACGGCCATAACTCGGTGACCATTGCTCTCTCCGGTCAGTGCATGGCTAGATATGAAGGTTGCATATAGTGTTCCTGGATCTCTAGTAGCCAAAATAGACGATATACAAGATCACAATCCAATGCGTCGCACGCACGCACGCACGCACGCACGCACGCACGCATGCACGCACGCACGCACGTGCACACGCACACACACACACACAAACACACACACCTCTGTGCAATGTGTGGGGGTATGTGTTTAAGGCCTCTTTTGTGTGACTTATGCTCACCCTACGATGCTGTCATTTCTTGCAATGGTCCCATGCACAGCCCTTCATTGTCCTGCACACATACATGTCTCAAGGCTTCCATTGTTCATATGAATCAGCATCCAGCAATATCAGTAGCATGAGTCACAGACACATGACCCATAATTAGACCAATAACACACTCGATTCATATTTAGAAAAATTCCCTCGATTACCATAACATGCTAGGTTTTATTGAGGCAAATTTATTTATGATAAACCACACGCACCTACACACGCACATGCACGTGAGCACACGCACGCACACACGTACGCGCGCACGCACGCACGCACACACGCATGTGGATTCCTTTGTAGGACAGAGCAATGACATGTTTAAGAAGGTAAAACAGAAAACAGGAAATAGGGGGAAATGACGTTCACAGCTAAAGGAATCCCCTCCCCTCCTATCTGCGTGACCCGCCCTGTCCCACACTCCCCACATGCACGCACGCACGCACGCACGCACGCACGCACGCACGCACGCACGCACGCACACACGCACGCACACAATTTAATGTAATTTAAAAAAAATGGTTTTAACAATTACAGCGGATATGAAATGATTCAAGCAGAATATCACTTTATAACGATGTCATCAGAGCCACAGAGTGGCATCGTCTCCGTTTCTTCCATCAGAACAATTAATTTACAGCAATGGTGATTCACGACATGAACTTCATGAACCATGCATGTTCATGTATGTGTGATGTTCAATATGACAACATTTTTACTTTGGAATATTGTTTTGGTGTGAACTCAGAGATAACAAGAACAAGGAGAATGTGGAAGTATAGCGCTTGCCATCAGGTCCACCAATAGTTCCAATTCATTCATTCATTAGTGTGTAGTTCCTGTAGTGCATTGGTTCTCAATGTATTTTTGAAAAATCACGGAAATGTGTGCAAAATAAATCAAATATTGTTGACCATTTTAACTCAAATCTTTAATTCTGGAGGTCCCTGGCGGAATCCTTGTCTTAGATGGGGGATCCGCAGCCAAATACAGTTGGGTGCCACCGATATTGTCCCTTATTATTTGACCCATTTAGGCCTGACCTCAAAATTTTAAAAAATCCTTCTAAATCCTCCAGTTTTCTGAAATAAATATTTTCACGATTTTTCAAAAATAGCAGACCTACAAGCTCGTAGCGCGCCACTCGGTGGCGCGCTATGAGCTTGTAGATCTGCTATTTTTCAATAGCTAAATTATAACATAATGTTTAAAACACCAAAAGATCACGCAAACCTCAGCAAAAAGAAAAGGACAATATCGATGGCCTCCAACTGTACATATCATTTTGGGGGTCGTTGACAGGAGAACATGCGAGAACGAACCACTATTCTATTAGTATGTAATTCTCATCATTTGTGTGCATTTCACTGCTAGACAGTGTGTACTGTAGGGTTTAATGTGGAGCTGGTCGGGAGGTCTTGTTTTTCCAATCGTTCCAACTGCAGTGTCCCAGATATCTGTGCACCCCTTCTAAGTGTCGGTAGTGTCCTGCCCTCAATCTTTCTAAATAGTAACATACGCACGCACGCACGCACGCACGCACGCACGCACGCACGCACGCACGCACGCAGGCACGGTCCAATCTGAAAAAGGTTGTAAAATAGAACAGACTCTGAAATGCCTATGTTTCCTCCCTCTACCCTTGGGCCTCTGCCCACAGGGCAACACCTAAATGGTGCTGGAAATAGAACCTACAAGCTACAATCTCATAACGGGGCGAGTGCACGGTGAGCTTGTAGATCGGCTATCTTTGGTGCATGACGGCGCGCGGAAACCAAGTATAACTCGGGCTTAAGACTCGGGTAGAAGGACACGGGTAAGGAATACAGCTCACCCCCCAACGCACGCACGCACGCACGCACGCGCACACACGCACACGCACACACACACGCACACGCACGCACGCACACGCACAGAGGGCAGCAAGTCCTGTCAACAGCTTTTATTGTGTTGTTCTAAAGTTAAACCCGTCCTCCGAGCAGACACAACCTCGGACGGAAATGAGTGCAATGAATAGTGAAGAGAATTCTGCAGCTACAGTGAGTCTATTTATATCTGAGTGTCTGAGTACTTCAAGACGTGCATGCATGCTAAATGGGTGCATTTACATAGATATCACCTCTCTCCAAAGTGCTTTACAATGTGCACTACATTAACCCACTCGCACACATATGTGACCAGATTTGACTGAGAGACTGCCATCGCGCACATTCCAGCTTTTCACCAGAGGAGACTTTTTCTTTTCTTTTCAAAAATGAGTTAATAGCACAGGCAGACTCTTCACATACTAGAGCATGTCTGAAATAAGTGTCAGAGCTGATATCGACATGTAAATATGAAATAAATGCTTAAACATGTAGCTAGGTGTAATGTTAGAGACCACAGAAGTGAACCTTTCAAGCCTGTTTTCTCAACTCGCTGTTTTCTGCAAGACATTACTCTATAAGCCATATCTCCAAAACTGGTGGGTCAAACTGAACAACCAATATGTCAATTTGAAGCTATGATTCCCTGCTTTCATATGATATGAAAAAACGAAAATTAAAAAAAATCCAATGGCAGTCCCTCAGTCAAATTTAGTCACATATACACACACACGCCGACGGTGGGAAAAAAAACATGCAAGGCTCTTCGGGAGCAGTTATGGGTTCAGCGTCTTGCCCAAGGACACATCGGACGCTGAACCGGGAACCTTCCACTTCCCAAGTGGCCGCTCTCCTCCATGGGACCCTGCCGCCCACTTCTACATATTCATCCTCTCTAACCTTCTAACTTACAACTCCCTTTCAGCACACAACATAAACACAAGCATATATATAGCAACTAAGGCCACTTAGGCCCATTTTGGAGCGGGAACCCCTTTTGGTGTTTTAAACATTATGTTATAATTTAGCTATTGAAAAATAGCAGATCTACAAGCTCATAGCACGCCACCAAGTGGCGCGCTACGAGCTTGTAGGTCTGCTATTTTTGAAAAATCGTGGCGCAAATCTTTGAATATAATATTCTTTCACAGTGAATGTTTTTAACTCGGGTCTAAATGGCTTAACAGCCTACACTCTCCAGAGTCAGTGACACACCCACGGCTCAACAACGCGACGTGTTGTGAGCTTGAAGATCTGCTGTTTTCAACACTCCTGTGTGGCAAAGTAAGGCATGAAAATGTACTTTAGAAAAGGTGAAATACGGAGATGAATGGTTTGTGCCCGACAGCTGCCGATAACGCATCTACTTTGAGGCCGCTGTAGCCTCAAAGAGAGGAGGAGGGTCCACCCCTATAGTCCCGACCCTGTAACCCTGAGGCCTGGTCAGAAGTTCACAACCGGGTGTCACAAACGACGACACAATGAGAGCCATTATCCACTGTCCTCATTAGTGGAACCTTGACTAACAAGGCAGAACGCTATGAAACAGCTAGCAAGCTGTTCTTCATGTTAATGAGGAGAACAGGCGCTCGGCTTCACTTCACCGTGTGTGTATGTGTACGTACGTGACTGTGCGCACGTGTGTGTGTGTGTGTGTGTGTGTGTGTGTGTGTGTGTGTGTGTGTGTGTTAGGCATTAGGCTTTTACATAATTGCATAGCATGCTGTACATACTGTCACTGTACATGTCATGTACAGTGGTTCTCAAACTTGTTGCATGTCATGGCCCCCCAAATGAATGTGTCTTTCTGCGGACCCTCATCTGAAAATACTTTCTGGCAGGGACTCCCATACAACATTTGTGTTTCAAAAATGTTTCAAACATTTTCAAAATGTAAAAAATAAGGCAATATTTTTTTGAAAAACATATGTACAAGCTCACAACACGTCGCATTGTGAGCTTGCAGGCGTGTCTATTTTCAAATAGCCGATGTATGAAGTGGTTATAACGTCACACAAAGCATTTAGAACTGCTGTTTTTTGGCACAGATATTTGGTGTGGAGACGGGAGAAAGTGGTCTAAGGCTCCGAGACAACCCAGGTCCAGTTTACTAAGTCTAGACTGGAGGGTTTAAGTGGTTGACGACCTGTGTTATAGTAAGTATACTGTATGCATACATATGCTGTTTGAACTTGCAAGATGTGTGTCATTGATTGCTCCCCAAAAAACAAAGTGTCCCCCCTATCAGTTCAATAAGGGACATATCTTTCAGTTTCCAAATAAGGCATGATTCCCCCACAGCGTGCGCACACGCACACGCACACACGCGCACACGCACACGCACACGCACACGCACACGCACACACACACACACACACACACACACACACACACACACACACCTGCACAACACCAACAACCCCCTTTATAGCTGCCAGACATCAATAACCTCTCACGTAGCTCTCTGGCGTTTATGACTCTCAGTCATTACATAGCTTTTGTTGTTAAGGAGGCTAAGCGGTGGGAGAGTGTGTGTGTGTGTGTGTGTGTGTGTGTGTGTGTGTGTGTGTGTGTGTGTGTGTGTGTGTGTGTGTGTGTGTGTGGGGGGGGGGGGGGGGGGGGGGGGTGTTGTGAAGAAAAGCTTTAGAAACAGAGTAGCAGAGAGTGAGTAAAAGAGGACAGAGACGTGCCTATTCGCACACCTAATAGAAGACTGTTTTGGGTCTGGGAGGAATAGGCACCATACTATGGTCCAGTGTTGGGGCAGGCGGAGGGGTAACCACAACAGTGGGCACCTCCGAACTCTGGGCACCATTTGGTTTGTGTTTTTTGTGTTGTCGGAAGACTGGCCACCTCATGAATGTCCCCATAAGGGGCCATTTGGTTAATTGGACTATCTGACAGGCAGAAACCTCCTATCTTCTATTCTAACTTTGTGTTTTTTTTGTGAACTAATGCCCTACTTCAGCTCAAATAGAGGAAACCTCTGGGCCGCGGGGTGCATACTTAGTTGCACCCATACTTAGACTAGTCATTGGTTAGACATGGGTTAAGGTTAGGTTTAGGTGTGCTGCCCCGTGGGAGGTTAGGTTTAGGTTGAGGGTTTGAGATAGGTTGTGGTTGTAGGACTAATGACTGGTCTAACCAATGACTAGTCTAAACCAAAAACTGTCTAAACTAAGTACTGCACCCCTGGGCCGCATTACAAAAATGGCAAGGGGCCAGTTGATACAATGACAACGTTAATGATACTTGATAACTTCTCTCTTTGATTTGCTTTATTCCCACATAACGTATGAAAAGACAAAAGTGCAATGTATGGATTGGCCTTCCATTTATATTCTGTCTGAGAAATATATAAGATAATGTAAGGTAACATGGCTTTACACTCACCCATCTGAGAGACAGCCGATATACAACTTATACAAGCTTGCAGCACGGCATGAAGTGACATGCTGTGAGCTTGTATATCTGTTATTTATACCTGCAGACAAATGCTTTCCCGGTTTTAATGGGTTGTGGCTGGGTCACCGATTGCATCCAATCATGAACGCATTCATCAGCTTCAACTTCATAGTGTTAATACCTATTCAGGACGGGAACCTGAATCACCCTTTTGGTGTTTTAAGCATTATGTTCTACTTTAGCTATTGAAAAATAGCAGATCTACAAGCTCATAGTGCAGCGTTACGATCTTGTATTAATGCTATTTTTTTTTAAATCGTGAAAATGTGGCGCAAATCGTGTCCCTGGTACAACATATTTTCAGATGGGGGTCGGCGGCCAATTAGCCTACATATATCTTTGGGGGTCTTTTTTTAAATTTATTTTCACGATTTAAAAAAAATAGCAGACCTACAAGTTCATAGCGCGCCACTCGGTGGCGCGCTATGAGCTTGTAGATCTGCTATTTTTCAATAGCTAAATTATAACAATGCTTAAAACACCAAAAGGGGTTCCCGCCCAAAATGTATGAGCTTGCTCTCCTGACTTAGCCTGGCTAATAAGCCAGACTCAAATCACACTGTCGTGTGGTATTTGAGTCTGGAGATGCTGTGTATGGATCTTGTTTCCCGGGGGGGCGGGTTCAAACATTTTCTCTTTGACGCAATTGGTCAGAGCTACTGTCAGTCAAAGGTCTCAAGCATTGAACGTCACTGTACCAAAGCCCGCCCATATTGCATACCGTGTCCCGATTGGCCACACCAGTTCTCTGGTGTAGGAAATGGGCATACAATTGAGCCTCTCCAGACCGTAATCCGCTGGCAGGCAATTATTTTTTTTGCCAACGGCTGATTCGGTCTGGCTTATTAGTCAGGCTACTCCTGAGTGGATTAGATTGGTGGAGAAGAAATAACATGTCACACACCAAACCAAACCAAACCCCACCAGCAAATAGCCAATCTACAAGCACACTAGCATAGAGCCCTGAGGGACTCCAGTCAACCACGTATAGGGTTTAACCCATTTAGGCCTGAAAAAAAAGTATTCTGAAAGAATATATATTCAAAGATTTGTGCCGCATTTTCACGATTTTTCAAAAATAGCAGACCTACAAGCTCGTAGCGCGCCACTCGGTGGCGCGCTACGGGCTTGTAGGTCTGCTATTTTTCAATAGCTAAAGCATTACATAATGCTTTAAACACCAAAATGGGTTAATTAAGAGATCAATCCATTCAAAAGTTCTACAATGAAAACGACTTTGCTAGACTCACCACCACCACCACCAGCGTGAATGCATCAGGAACCGTTGCTCCAAATAGCCACACACACACACACACACACACACACACACACACACACACACACACACACACACACACACACACACACACACACACACACACACACACACACACACACACACACACACACACACACACACACACACACACACACACACACACACACACAGCGTTGATGGATGGAATGGATTGATTTTCACCAACCAACCCCGACTAAACAAGTATGTTCACGACAAGACCGTTCAACCATGAACAAGTAATGTTCCAGTTTTTCAACAAAGAACAGTTTCACAATAACTTTTTTTACTGGCTGCCTTTCGCCTGACATGTCTCTGCAAAGACGGTATACCACGCACACCGGTACACGTACAGCACTCCATTGCAGCATGGCATGCATACTGTAACAGAGATTAAAATAGGGTGCATTTTGCATCCCAAAACGCAGTTTAGTTAAGGGACGCAATAAAACAACAACCTCTGCATCCACGGGATGCACTACTGTACTACTGTACTGTTTTATTATTCTAGTTTATTTTGCTAGCTTTAGTTTTAATAATCATTTATTCTTCTGTTTTCTACATGAATATAACCACATTATAACCATATAAAATGAAATGGGAGTTAAATGCTTTGCCATTTGTAAAAATGGCAAAATATGACTCCTAACGTCGTTGAAGTGGGACTCATCAAATGTCCCTGGGACTCATCAAATGTCCCTGGGACTCATCAAATGTCCCTGGGACTCATCAAATGTCCCTGGGACTCATCAAATGTCCCTGGGACTCATCTAAAAGACCATCCCTGCATCCCGGGACTCATTACATTGAAAACCTATTTACTGTACATCACTGCAGTACATGCATAGTGCCGTAGTCATGGTTTAAAGCTAAATAGATTCTCATTGACTGAAAACCTTCGTTGGGTGAAGTCCTAACTCCCAATCTATGATTTGTGAGTGTTTCCTAAACAATATAGCACAATATGTACAATTATTGCGACAGTAGGTCGCAGATTACTATGGAAACCTGCAAAACCTGTCCGTTAACCCATTTTGACCTGAGATCAGATTCTAAAAATGTCTTCTACATCCTGACAGTTTTCTGAAAAAGCTATGTTTCTATGTCAGTCGTTCTTCGATTTAAAAAAAATAGGAGACCTACAAGCTCGTCCTACAACGCTGTACACTCAAGAAACTGCCCCCGCTGCCACCCTTAGATCTCCATATATGGAGCTGACCTGTTCTGACATTCCATATGTTTATCTGACCCCATCAAACCCTGTACACTCAAGACACACTCCATATATGGCCAGTACAGAAATGCATTCCATATGTTGATCTCACCCCCCATGCCAAAGCAGTCTGCCGTCACCCAGGCGGATGCGTGCACGCGACCTTAGGTCACTTCTCGCCCGCAGGGCGTCTTACTGGTGATGTTTTGTTCATAATTTTCTAAACCTACAGCATTGTTCTACATTACAGTTGAAGAAATCGCAGCCATTTAACCTTTGATTGCTTTATGAAATATCCGAGACAGGCTTCATGGAAGATGCTTCAAAACATGCATCTATAGCTACTGTAGTTTGACCAATTCAAACACTCTTTAACCCATTCTGAACGGGAACCCCTTTTGGTGTTTTAAACATTATGTTAGAATTTAGCTATTGAAAAATAGCAGATCTACAAGCTCATAGCGCGCCACCGAGTGGCGCGCTACAAGCTTGTAGGTCTGCTATTTTTGAAAAATCGTAAAAATGTGGCGCAAATGTGGAGTTTTTAACTCAGGTCTAAATGGGTTAATACATGATTTTGAAAACACAGTATTAAAGATCCAAAGTGCCTATAGGCAATCTGCATGGCAGGGGCCAGCTCAAAGCGCACTGTGAGCTTGTAGATCGGCTATTTTTGGCACGACGTGATTCCAGTCCTTGAGCAAAGACTCTGAACCCCTAATTGCTCCCGATGTGCAGGTTGGTGCTTCGCATGGTTTCCTCCGCCATCGGTGTATGAATGAGTGAATGGGTGATGCATATGTTAAACGCTGTCTGTCTGGTATGTCTGTCTGTCTGTCTAGACTCTAGCAGAACCACGTTGTA